>NC_039361.1:1334098-1432594 GCF_003573695.1 Papaver somniferum
CCCCCCCCCCCCCCCCCCCCCCAAGATGGTGCTGAACACATCTTAAGGTTGTTAACCAAAAAACGAAGCCTGGGGGAGGGTAATGACTTCGTAAAGAGATCAACAAGCTGAAATTCAGAAGAAACATAAGGGAGCTTAATTGTCTATTGCTTGAAGTGATGGCAGTCGATTTCGATGTGTTATGTATGCTCATGAAACACATCATTATGTGCAATATGTATGGCTGCTTTGTTGTCACAGTAAAGTGGAGTAGAGCCTGTCATATGAATTCCCATATCACTAAGGAGCCATCTTAACCAAACTATTTCTAAAGTGGTGTGAGCCATTGCCCGATATTCATCCTCGGCACTAGAACGAGAGACAACTGATTGTTTCTTGCTTCTCCAAGAAATAATAGAGTTGCCTAAGAACAAGCACTAACCTATTGTTGACCGTCCGTCAGTGATATCCTCAGCCCAGTCTGAGTCAGTATAGGCACGGAGATAAAGGTCTGATGTGGAGGAAAAGTTCAATCCTTGATACAGTGTTCCCTTCACATATCGTAGAATACGAAAAACTCCAGCAAAATGAGAGGTACGAGGAGGAGCCATGAACTGACTAACGACATGAACAACGTAACTGATATCTGGCCTGGTGATAGTCAAAATGGTTGAGACTGCCCACAAGTTGACGATACAAAGTTGGATTGGGAAAATCTTTGCCATCAGTAGGACTGAACTTGACATTCATCTCTAGAGGAGTATCAACTATCTTACTGTCAGTTAACCCGGCACGAGAAATAATGTCTGAAGCATATTTGACTTGAGAAATGAAGTTCCCAGCTGGAGATTTATCAACTTCGATACCAAGGAAATATCTTAATGAGCCGAGATCTTTCATCTCGAAACATGAGCTCAAGTAAGATTTCAAGGCAGTGATACCATCTGTGTCATCACCAGTAATTACCATATCATCGACATATATGAGTAGAAGAACCATACCCTTGTCTGAGGACTTGGTGAATAGTGTTGAATCATATGGACTTTGAGTGTAACCATGTCTAATAACAGCAGTGGAGAATTTTTCAAACCAAGCACGTGGTGCTTGTTTGAGCCCATATAATGCTTTGCGTAGCCTGCAAACTTGATTTGGCAGATGAGCAAGTCCTGGAGGTGGTCTCATATAAACTTCTTCTTGAAGTTCTCCATGGAGAAATGCATTCTTAACGTCCATTTGGTTAAGGTTCCAGTTACGAGCTGAAGCAACAGATATAAGAGCACGAACAATAGTCATACGAGCAACTAGGGAAAAGGTTTCTTCGTAATCAATTCCATACTCCTGGGTGAAACCTTGAGCAACAACACGATACTTACATCGATCTAGTGTACCATCTGACTTGGTTTTCACCTTGAAAACCCATTTTCTCCCTACTACAGGATTTCCTGGAGGTAAATCGACCATATCCCATGTACCAGCATTTTTGTGTGCAGTCAATTCATCTCCCATAAAATATTGCCATTCTGGAATTGCTGCTGCTTCCCTGTAGTTCTTTGGTTCATAAACAGAAAGAATAGTTGTTAATGAACAATGATAGCCAGAAAACTTAGCTGGAGGCCGTCGATTACGAGGAGGTGTTGCTCTACTTCATTCATAGGATCCCTATTCAAAGTTGCATTGTCAGGATGTGCCATAGAGTGATCAGAGATAACATCATTAGTACTTGGAGTGGTTTGAGAAGTGGATTCAGGATTAGCTGAGTTTGGAACTGAGATAGAGGAATATGATGGTGAGAAAGCTAGATTGGGAGAAGCTGAATCATCAAAAGGATCTATATAAGTGAAAGTTTCAAAGGAAGATGACTTACTATTAGGAAGTGACCAAAATGGTATTTTTTCCCAAAACGTAACATGACGAGAAACCCTTAACTTACGAATCTCAGGGTCATAACACCGGTAACCCTTTTGCTCAATTCCATATCCTAAAAATACACACATTGTATTCTTTTTGCTAAGATTACTGCGTTCACGATCTGTGAGAAGAACAAAACAGGTGGAGCCAAAGAAACATAACTCAGAGTAATTTGGTTTCTTCTTAAATAAACGCTCATACGGAGATATTCCTCCTATCAACAGTTGGAACTCGATTGATTGTGTATGCTGCAGTGAGGACAGACTCTCCCCAAAAGTTGGAGGGAACGGAAGAGGATAAGAGTTGGGTTCTAGCAGTTTCTACAATGTGCCGATATTTTCGTTCAACAATACCATTTTACTCAGGGGTTTCAGTAAAAGATAGCTGAAGAAGAGTACCTTGAGATTTGAGAAAATCTTTGAAGGGGTTGGATATGTATTCACCTCCTTGATCTGCACGAAAGACTTTGATGGTTTTTGCAAACTGAGTTTTAATCATTTGAGAGAATTTCGTATATATTCTTAAGAAGTCCGATCTTGAGCTAAACAAATATACCCAAGTATAGCGAGTAAAGTCATCAATGAATATGACATAATAAAGAGATCCTCCCTTAGTAGCAATGGGTTCTTTTCCCCAAACATCAGAGTGAACAAGATCAAAAGGTGCATGAGAAACATAATTACTTTTATTAAATGGAAGAGCAGATTGTTTACCAAGTTTACAAGCAATGCAATGTGGATCTCTGTCTATAGGAACACTGCCTAATAATCCCTTATTGATCATATATATGTGACGGGAAAAAGAGACATGGCCTAACTTAGTGTGCCAAGAAATAAAAGGAGAGGACTCTGAAGTGGAAGAAGTGGACGCAACATCTGCAACAATAGAGTTCTTAGATTGTCTGGGAATAGCAAGAGATTCTAGCAGATACAAGCGACCAACTCTACGGCCTATCCCAAATGCCTTCTTTGTCTTGGAAGCCTGTATAACACAGCCAGATGAAAAGAAGAAGATGTTAAACCCTTGATTACATAGCTGACCAATGGAAATAAGGTTCATCTTGATTTGAGGAAAAAATAGAACATCTGGTATTTGTATCTTATCTGTAACCTTAACATGCCCAATATGGCTGGCAGTTAATTTTGATCCATCTGCTGTGTGAATTTTCGGTGTTACAATAGGATGCATGCTCTCAAAAAATGTAGAATTGAATGTCATATGATTTGAGGCACCGAAATATAGAAACCAATCGGTTGTAAATATACCTGAGGGAGCCGAGAGAGCAGCAACTGCTGTAGAATTGTTACCAATTGAGAGTGCTTGTTTAAGCATCTCCTGAATCTCAGCAAGGTTGTTGTTTGATTCATGTGATTGCTCCAATACTGGTGCAGCAGTGATAGGACCAGCAAATTTTGAAGGAGCAACATTTGTTCTTCTCTTTTCTCTCATATTTCTAGATGATGGAGACGTACAATTATGCACAGTATGTCCGAAAGCCTTGCAATACTTACATTGAGGTGTGCCTGCTGGTATGCTCTTCTGACTTGTTAGACTCTGAGCAAGGTTTTGTGCTGGTTTGCAGTGTGCATTTCTTTGCGAAATGTCCGAAATTCTTACAGTTGTGACACTGCACTTGAGACAAGTCACGATAGGATGAAGAATTTCTTTGAAAATAAAAACTTGAAGGAAAAACAAGCACGGTTGCAACATCTGGTTGATTACTTTACGAGTTTCTTCAGCAATAAGTTCAGAAAGTGCAACTTCAACTGTTGGAAGAGGAGATCGATGGAGAATTGACGCTCTGGCTGATTCAAATTCTTCTCTTAACACCATCAATAATTGGAAAAGCCGAGACTCTTCTCTATATTTCTTCCATAACTCTATGTCAGCTGTTCATTTTGGTTCCATGAGAGCCAGTTGGTTCCAAATGAGTGACATCTCTGAATGAAAGTCAGTCACAGTCTGATCATGTTGTTGTTTCAACAAACGAATGTCTTGTTCGAGCTTATACCTTTGAGAAAAATTGATTTGGGTATACCTCTTCTCGAGAAAATCCCACTCTTCTTTTGCCACGTCAAAGCTGGTTAACTGCATACTAGTAGAAGTGATCACTGTGTTGCCGATCCAAGTGAGGATCCTATGATTGTTGATTTTCCATTCTTCCATAGGATCTTTTGATGGTGGATCCTTACTCTGAGTGCTGCTTTGTTTAGGACACTTCTCTTTGCCATCAATATACTTCCACAAACTCTTGCCTTTGAGAAAACTTCTCATCAAAAAGGACCAATGATTATAGTTGGTACCATCTATCTTGACAATAATGGGTTGGATATCTTCACTACACATGATAGAAAAAAATAGGATTTCTGAACTAGGATATGTAAATAAAAAAACAGGATCAATATGAAAAAGGATACCTGACAACTCTGGTTTTGATTTGCAGCGGAAATGGATTTCAGATCGATTTTGGCTCTGATGCAATGACAAAGTTTGTCATGACACGATGATTCTGGAAGGGTTTTTTTCTATATTCAATTGTACCAAACTAAGAGATTACAACAGACTCTTATACAAGATTATAGCCATAATAAAAGGAAACAGAATAACCGAAAATATAACCTAATGAATACACAAAATATATGAGAATAATATCTAAGATATCAAAGATACAGTGTATATTTCAACACAAATAACGTGTGAGGAAGGTTAATTGCATGATTAGCTTCTGAAGGTGACCGGTTTATTATCTATTGCCGAGCATATTTACTTTATGTTTGTTATATATCACCCTCCCAGCTCTAGAGCTCATTTTAAAAATTTAAATGCACAATTTTTTTTTGGGCTTTTTGATAAAGTATCCTGCTCTTCACTTTACACTAAGAAAGTGCCCCACTTTTTAGAAAAATTGTCAAAGTACCCTTGCCTTGACCGTTTTATTCAAAAAACGGTAAACGGCAGTTAGCAGCTGTTATCGTTTAGGTGGCAACATCAAAATGTCTAAAAAGCCCTTTCTATTGAGTAGAGTTGAATCCGCTTGATTCGCCCATTTGAAATGCCGAGTCGAGTCGAGTCAAGGCCATTTGCACGACCATGCACAAACCCCATCCTATAATTCTGCAGTGCATAACTTCCTAACCAAGCTCCACTTACAGCTTCATCCAATTCAAGCCACAGGCTCATACCATTACCATGCTATATTGACCTGTAACTCCTATCTCAGATTGAGCTCAACTGCTAAATCAATCCCCATTCAACCACCATTTCATGTACACACACATCATTCACCTGCAACTCCTAGATCTTACCAATATTAATGGTTTTAACTTCTTCATTTTCTCACCAACCGCCGAAACTTATCTCAATTAACTCGGTATAAACACCAGACTCATTATATTACAACCACTGAACTACGACAACAAACACTACCATTTGATAGTTAATACACTTCAATTCATTACCCATTATCCACATCACCACCATTATCATCTTCCCTGTTTTCTAGCTCAAGTTCCTTCAAAACCCCATGGACATTCAACTGGTTTACGTCTTTAAACTGATCCAATTCTGCCATCAAAAAATCCAGCTCAAACCCTGTTAAACAATCCACAAGCACCATGGAAAAAACCCACAAAGCTTGTATGAGCCACCTTAACCTGCAATTTCACATTTATTCACAACCCATAATTATTCAATCAAACATAGCTTTCATTAATTATCAACAACATCATTGGTTTAACCAAGTTTCAATCTTGAAACTCCATCAAATACTTATCATTTCAAACCCAATTCAACCTGCAAACTTGGGCTACAACCAGCACATACACTCGAACCCAAACTCGACCTACAACCAACATTCATTCTCAACTTCTCCTCATTTACCGTTCACAAATTTCACCCAAAATCCATCCATTTTAACCACTTCCATCTCTTCCCCTTGTTGGCTTCATAGGAACTCTCGACCCTTGACGAATCTGCCAGTTCCATGACTAGGTTGAACAAAATCTGTTTAACAACCCATTTCACCATCACCATATACAGGGACTCAGCATCATCTTCTCAATCTTTCTCTATCAACCATACAACAACTACATCTCTGTAAAAACCATTTGTTCTTCCACAGCTACATCTTAGTACCATTTAACAGTCAAAAACCTCTCCAAATCTTCCACATCTTCTCATTTCAATCTTGTAACTGAGTTTACGTCCATTAAACCCATAACATTCACATTGATACTATAACCCCTAGTCATTCATCTAACATTTCAATTCAATTAACCCTCAGATACAATCCCTAACCTCTTAGAACAATTCAATCTTCCCTAACAATTCAATTCAGCTTCAATAAACACTAAATACCCACCAATTGTTCTCAACAAACCCTAATTAAAAATTTCTCAATTACTCTTCTTCTTCTCTATAACTAAAACTTCAATATAAAACTATAACCTTCTTCTCCACATCATGTTCTTCAAAACCCATCCTTTAATTTCCTATAAATTACCCAATCACCAAGAATCCTAAATCTCTTTCGAATCCTCACTAAATCTTACAATCAACTAGTAATCCCTCTTTATCATCTTCATCAATGAAAACCCATCTTTTATTCTTCAGTAACATGATTAATTTCATATAAAATCAAAAGAGAAACCACAAACCCTAAATTTTGTTACCTGATTTACTTTCCCGGAGTTTGAGTTGATTATATGAATCAATACCACCATCAACGACCATTCCCTAAACTTCCCCTCTTTCTCTCGATTTTATAATCTCAGAATCACAACAACGAACAACAAGGGAGAAAATAAATAAGAACAAAGAGAAGAAGAAACATAAGAGAAGAGGAAGAGTGCCAGCTGAACTTTCTCTCTCTCTTAGAAATAGTGCTGGGGTTTATAGTAATTTGACCCATTTTTTTTCACTAGGTAAATGACTGTGGACTCAATATGTGGGTCCAAGATGTGAAAATAGATTGTAAAGGCAGTTTAACAAATTTTACAAAAATGGATGCGTCTTTTTAGTGGGTATCTATATCTCGGGGTACTTTATCAAAATTTCCACTTATAAAGCTGAGAAAGAAGTAAAATTAAATGGGTAACAAGCACAATGAATGATCTTGTGACAAAATTCGTTGATACCCTATTTCTATTAACAATTAAAAAAATAATTATTTCACGAACGAATACCTAGTACTATATACCATTTTTATCTTTATAAAATTACCCTAAAATCCAGATGCTAGGACGCTATGTTTTGACTCTTGACCGCGACACTTGAGTTTATGTTCTTTTTTAAAAATTGTCTAACAACGATATTTGACCAAATAGGATCGTCCAGTTCTTATAAAATCTATTACTAAAATACTCTTAGACAGGGATAGAGCTAACCGGAATAAAAATGATTTTCCATGAGATTGGAAATGAAAATTATTATCCCCACACGAGGTATTCTCTAGAAAAGAGCCGGACTGGTTTATTTATTTTCGCATGAACACTTTATTAAAAAGATTGATAAATTTATGACAGAAATTATATTTGATAAACAAATGTTCACTTTCAACGTGAGAACAGTGTTTGCAGTTTGAAGGCAATGCCACCGTAAAATCGTTGCTTTGGTAATACCCCCTTGCTAGGGTAAAAATAAAAAAACACGAGGAATTAATGCTTCTACTTTGGCATAATTTTATGGGTAGGAAATAAAAATAAAACAATGAGTTTTATAAACTTGGATTTTACCTTATGTCAGATGAATCCTCCATAAACTTTACATGACCTGCTTCAATTTTTTTTACAAGGCTTCAATATTCACCACAAAAAGGAGAAATGGTTGTCTTTCGGTGGATTGGTAAAGTTAATATGTTCATTTAAGATTTCCAAGAGAAACCAAGATTATGAGGTTTTCTAACTAGTTCAATTATAAGACAACTATGGTATGATGGTCACTTTGAATGGACTTATGTTCCTTTTGTGGGTGCGAGGGGTGTTGTTTTGTCTATTTGGGACAACAACACATTCATCAAGGAGGATGGGAGATTAGGTTACAATATGATTTTTAGATCTTAGCTTAGCTTTGATTTTATTTTTGAAACATGAGACTAAATGTAAGCTTGAGAGGTCTGCTTCTTATAAATTAAAAAAAAAATGTTGGTTGAAAAGGTATGAGAGAGGTGTGTTTTTTTTTTTTGATGGATTTCATTTTAGACGTCGGATTGATTCATTTCTGACCATAAGATGAAATCGAATGCTAACATTAACTTAACGCCGTTAAGTATTAATCTTTATTATTATTTATTTAACCTACTATTATGTCAATAGTTTAACTTTACGGATCAAGGTACCAATCCTTAATTTTTGAAATGTTGGGTACGAAAGCAATGTGTTGGATATTTGCTGGGTACCAAACGTTAAATAACACAAATAAAGATAATTTTTATATATGATAATAAAGAAATGCCAAGTACAATATCTTCATCTGATAAATTATTTTCTAAAACCCTTAATCTTGAGCATATCTTCATTGCATTATCGTTTTATTTAACACTCTTAAATGATTCTAGATCTTGGCAAACGAATAATTGAAGAATTAAATTTGTTGTGGCCCAAGCTCTATTACGAAAGATCAAATCCCAGCCCGCCACACATAACACATGTGGCAGTAGATGGGTGTCAACAATTAATTTTTAGTGTACCATTAAAACAAATGGTATGAGATTTAGATTTTCTCCATCATCTCAAGACTTTTGCGATAACATGGATATATGAGTTGATACCCTGGTTCTAAAAGAACAAGAACAAATTGTTCGTGTAACTCATTGGACTTGTTGAAAAAATAATAGTGAACTCTCATCTATATAAAATAAAAATACAAACTTCATAATTCAGGTTTGATAAAAACTCGGTGCCGAGGAACTTCATTAAGTTCAAATGAAAAATTAATAAGGCTTGATTTGCATGATTAGCAACAAAGGTGACTGGTTTATATTGCATGTATTATTGACCGCATTTTTGTTCTCATTTATCCGCCACGCAAGAACTAAGTTTAGGCTGTTTAGCCTCCTGTGAAAACTGCCTACGTCTAGTATTCAAGGCCTATCCATACTGCAAGTTTGCATCAACACGTGAGCGAATAAATACACCACAAAACTAGCGATTCCAAATGGGGATATGTGATATGTCCATTGAAAAGTTGGTGCAAAAATGTAACGGAATAGCTTCAAAGTTCAAACGATGTGTGACGTATTTTCAGATCCAATGTCTTTACGATGTCTTTTTCTATGTCAAAGTAATACAGTTTGATCACAACAAAGTAAATTTGATATTCTTTGTATTCAGGGATCAAGCCATCAAGGAGTTACTTTTCGTTAACTTTTGTACTTTTTCAAATTGCTCTACCGCGATTCGAAATTTGTAAAAATTCTCAATCACACGAGAACATATCATAACGGTTGCCATGAGTGTATCTTGATTGTGTTATCCTTTATCTTTAACACTCTTATTTGCTAATTGATTTTAGTCAAACAACCGTCCAAGAACTATGTTTGTTCTTGGAAAGATCTATTCCGGCCCATTAGAGATAACAAAGAAACCTGTTTTGAGGCATACTGGATTTTTTTGAGGCATACTAAATAATGCCAAAATAGGGTCACTAAATAAAAAACAACATCACCCCTTATCCATTTTTTTTGATAATGACATAATTACCCTTATACAATTAGTGTTAATGTTAATTAGGAATTTTAAGAATTGATTAAAAATTAAATTATTAGTGGTAAATTAGTAGAGAAATCAAATTTATGTGGAGAGTTGGGATTTTTAGGAGGAAAAAGAAGAAGAAGTGAAAAAAACTTGAGTTTTAAGATTTTAGGGATTAGAAGTGACCAAAATGTGTGATTCAAATCAGAGGTAGACTTCTATATAAGGTTCAATGTCCTTTTTATAAGTTGAATCTGTCAAAAAATTGAATTTTTAAAACCCAAATCTACTGACCAGATGAACGGTTCGACTGATAACTTGTCAGCCGAACCTCTGTTTTTTGAAATATAACTAGGTTCGGCTAACAACTTGTCAGCCGAACCTAGGTATATTTTCGAAACACAGAGGTTCGGCTGACAAGTTATCAGCCGAACTTTACTCTGTAATTCATTAATTTAGGTTCGCCTGATTCGAATAAAATCGTTGTTAGCCGAACCAGGGTGAATTCTCAAAAAACAGAGGTTCGGCTGACAAGTTATCAGCCAAACTTCACTCTGTAACTTACGAATTTAGGTTGGGTTGATTCGAACAAATTCTAGCAAAATCGCATTGGCCGAACATAGTATTTCTCTAAATCATATACTAGGTTCGGCTAAAAATTGATATTCCAAGATCAGCCGAACTGATCTTCTGAAAACCCTAATTTCATCTTTGAAATCATATTTTATCGATCAAACAAAATAAAATCAATCTAAAACAAGATGAGTTTGTTACAAATGCATTCTAAAATACATCTAAGAGCAATTGAGATTTGGATTTCGCACTCCAACATCGCTCACTTCGATTCGTGTTTCCTTTGATTGATTGATTGCTTGATTGAATTGGAGTCCAAGATGTTTAAGTTTAAAGGTTATTTTGATTTTTAATTTTAGGTTTTTGAGGATAAGGGCACTCTAATAATTAGACACCCCTTATAAAACCACCCTAAATGGGATAATAAATAAGTATGCCTAAAAAAATCAATATGCCTCAAAACAGGTTTCATAACAAATATGGCAGTAGATGGACCTTATACAATCAAAACAAATGCTATGTGACTGAGGCATAGGTGTAGACGGATTCGGGAAAACGAACGACCCGCCTGATAGGTTTCCTCAATTTGTCAACTGACTGATTTTGGGAAGTGGTAAAGACGAACAGACCAGTTATATTTAGACTATGAAAGTGTTAGCCTGTATATAAGACTGGGGTGTAGTTCTTTTATTATTTTCTCATTCAAAGAGCAAGAGAGTTAGGTTTGATCACAGCGTTGTTTCTTTTGGTTTTAAAAGTTACAGGAAAAACAAGGGCAACTTTTATTTTTGAGCAATGGGCCAATGGCACATAGGTTATTGCGGTACCCTGAAGCTGATGGATGGTAGCGTGATTTTCCAATTCGTTAGACTTAAATTTCAATTTTCTCCACCATCTCAAAGCTTTCTCGTTAACATCCCTACTACATGCATTGTTGATGCCCTGATTTTAAAAGAACAAGAAACAAATTGTTTTGCAGCTTATTGAACTTGTTGAGAAAATAACAGTGAACTCTCAACTATATAAATACAAAAACACATAACTCATAGTTTAGTCAGGATAAAAACTTGGTCCCAAGCAAACTCATAAAGCTTTTTTTTTTTACTCATAAAGTTCAAATGAGCAATTTTCATAAAGTTGAAATGTGCAATAAATAAGGCTTGATTTGCATGATTAGAAACAATGGTGATTGGTTTATAGTCCATGTATTTTTGACAGAACTTTTGTTATCATACATGTCCCGCGCAAGAACTAAGTTTAGCCTCCTGTTACGTTTGGTACCCACCTATCCAAACTGCAAGTTTGCAACTGCCCGAGAACGAATTGAAATACACCACAAAACTAGCAGTTCGAGATGGGGATATGTGATATGTCTAGTAAAAAACTGGTGCAAAAATGTACCAAAATAGCTTCAAAGGATGTCATGTCAGTTTGTTCGATACAGTAAGATTGTGTTAGTTTGTTCGTAGCTAAATAAATTTGATATTGGGCATCAAAAAAAAGTAAATTTGATATTCTTTGTATTCAGGGACCAGGCCAAGGGGTTACTTTTCATTTATATTCTTTATATACTTTTTCCATTCATTGATGGAATTTTATTGACCACAATTTGCCCAACAAAAGGTCCAAATTAAGTAAGCTTAACTGGGGGGTTTTCCTAGAAACTTGCTATATGCTAGCAAAATTATTAGCAACTTTAGGTTGCATTTGGAAGCTCTAACCCTTTAGAGTTGGTTGGTGGTTTTCTTTAGTGAATAGGAGTAAATAGGAAAGCTACAACAAAGTTGGTTATACAGTGCAGAGGTTAAATTCGTTGGCTTCAAATGTACCAAATGTAGGTGTACAAAAAAAAAAAAGAAAAAAAATAACCAGAGAATAGAAACAGAAAAGACATTAGGGAAACACCACTAATAACCTTAATAGTAAGTACGAGTAGTGAACAAAACTCTGGCAACAACCAATTTCAAAATATCATACCTGTGGATATTTGAAAAACTATTACAGAAGATCCTTTACGGCTTGTAGATAAATTACATATTCAAAGTACTTAAAAAGCAAAAGCCCAAATCGAACATGCCATAACTGAAGGGAAGATGTCATACCCAGAGGGATGTAAGATTTCTTCTTCCCACGTGAAAAGAAAGAATGATTTTTTAGGGACCATGATTTTTTTGAGGGGCCATGATTTTATTAGGCCACCTTCCCTATAATGATAAGGGGTGTCCTAAAACGTTGAAATGACTAACCTACTCTTAACTTAAATTAATTTAAAACCAACCTAATAACCACCTATATATATAACCACCACCACCGCCCACCACCGTCGATTACCACCACCACCACCTCTGATTATCACCACCACCAACCACCGATTACCACTACTGCCCACCACCGCCGATTACCACCACCACCACCTCCTTCGATTATCACCACCACCAACCACCGATTACCACCACCACCTCCTCCCACCACCACCACCACAGCCTATTTAAGAAATGTAACAACATCAATGCAATCACAATTAAGTTCGGTTACATAATAATTTTATCGAGTATAAAAGACGCCAGCCGCAACCTGATTCTGCCATGGGACCACTCCGGAGGTATTTTCCAACAAACCCTTCGCTTTAATTTGATTTTGATTGCTTCAATCGAATAGAAATCATCAAAATAGGATTTTAATAGGAGTTACAGAGCCATGTTCGGTTAGGTCGATTTTCCAAAAAACCCTAGTTTACTAACCGAACTTCTTGAAAATGAAGAACACGAAGAAAAGTTCAGTTCTATTGGATTTAAAACTAAGTCACCGAACTCTCTGTTCGGTTGTTTTGCAAAAAAATTTAAAATTACAAAGTAACCGAACTCCACCCTTAGAACCGAAAAAAAAACAAAACAAATCCAGTTTAACTGAACTGTGTTGTTGTGGCCACTATGTTGAGTTCCAAAATAACCGAACTTAGCCAATAGAGTTCGGTTTGTTCCCAAAAAATTTTAAAACTACAAAGTAACCGAACTTAGCCAATAGATGCTGGAACTTCACATTTTTGTTTGTTTGTTAAGTTCGGTAACTTCACAATTTTATCGCAGAAACCGGACTCAGAATTCGGTTGGTTAGCTGTTAGGTTCAAGTTTGCGAAAGAGCCGAACTTTGTAAACTTATATACTCTTATATTACGTAAAGTTCGGTTAGATCAAAAGTGCATGCAGTTTGCGAACCAACCGAACTTTGTACACCAAAGTTCGGTTAGTTGAGAACAACCGAACATAACGCTGTAACTCCTAGAAATTATTAGAGAGTTTGGTAACCTGCGTGTTTGGAACAAGTAACCGAACTACACTTTTAGATGAGTTCGGTTACTTGTTCATCTCACGGGGCAACCGAACTACAACTTCAGATGAGTTCGGTTACTTGTTCTTCATATAAAGTAACCAAACTATTCAAAATCCAGTTCAAATCCGGATCATTTTGAAGATTAACAAATATTCTAGGAGAGGATGGAGATGAAGAATCAGATGAGTTTTCATCATTTGAATACTCAAACTTAGTGAATTGGAAAAAAAATTTATTTTCCATGTTTTTCTCCTTCATCTTCTCTAACTCCACTCTCTCAATAATTCTACTCAACTAATAATAAACCCATCTTTTAATTTAATCTCACTAATTATTTTTAACTAAATCATCCACTAATCATAACCTAAAATTAATTAAGAGGGTAGATTAGGTATTAAATAAATAACTAGATATGAGTTGACCTAGAATTACTTCTAATGTCTTTACCCAAAATAAAATCATGGTCCCCCAAAAAAACCATGGTCCCCAAAAAATCGTTCAAAAGAAAAGATGGAAGAAAAAACTTGTCACGAGCATCTTTAAACACCCCATGAGGCTAACTATTATCATGGGTTTATGACTTTAGTTTTCTCCACCATATCAACAATTTTCTCAACCGTTGTCATTTCTTACAATCACTGTTTTCCAAAGAACTAAAAAAAGTGCACCTCATTAGACTTGAGCGATAACTGTAAATTCTCAGGAATTTGACATATATATATATATATATATATATATATATATATATATATATATAATTGGCAAATTCGTAGGTTCAATTCCTGCTGGATGCATGCCAATGGGAACATTCAATAAGTCTATTGGAATTGGCTCTGTATCAATGGAATCTCATCATCCATACATAACGAATTGGTATGGTATATTCATACCATAACATATGAACAGTAAGAACTAGAATTCTTATCAATATTGGAATTTGGTTATTCACGATGTACGATGATATATATATATATATTTGACATATATATTTGATTATATATATATATATAATACTGACAACAAAAAAATCTTTGTTTTTACATATTTATCGTGTTCCAATGAACAATAACGTGCAATGAAGGTCAATTGCATGATTATCTTCTGAAGGTGACTGGTTTATTATGTTGCTGAGCACATTTACTTTATTTTTGTTATATATCACCCCTCAGTTCGAGACCTAATTTTAAAAAGTTAAATGCACAATAAATTTTCCACTTGTAAAACTGAGAAAGAAATAAAATTACATGAGTCACATGCACAATGATAAACGTGAATAATCTGTTTCCAAATTCATTGATACCTTCGTTGATACCCTATTTCTATTGGCAATTGAAAAATAATTGTTCCATGAACCAATACCTAGTATCATTTTTATCTTTGTAAAAGTACCCCCTAACATCCAGATGCTAGGATGATATGTCTTGACCGTGACACTTGAGTTTATGCTCCTGTAAAAATTGTCTAACAGTGGTATTTGATCAAATAGAATCGTCCAATTCCTATAGAATTTATCATTAAAAATACTTCTAGGAAGAGATAGAGCTATCCAGAGTAAAAAGAGTTTTCCATGAGATGGGAAAAGAAAACTATTAGCCCTGTACGAGGTATTCTCTAGAAAAGAGCCGGATTGTTTTATTTATTTTCACACTAACACTTTACTAAAAAATGATAAAATTATGAAAAAAATTATGTTTCATAAACAAATGTTCACCTTCAACATGAGAATAATATTTTCTGTTTGAAGTCAAAGCCACCGTAAAATCGTCGCTTTGGTAATATCCCCTTGCAAGAGTAAGAATAAAAAATCACGAGGGATTTATGCCTATACTTTGGCATAATTTTATGGGAAGGCAATAAAAATAAAACAATGAGTTTTATAAACTTGGATTTTTACCATATGTTAGACGAATCCTCCCTATACTTTACATCTATTGCTTCAAATTTTCTTATAAGGCTTCAATATTCACCAGAAAAGGCGTGAGTGATTAATACAAATGGTCGTCTTTCTAGAGAAACCAAGATTATATGAAGATTTTTAACTGGTTTATAAGACATCGATGGTATGATGACTACTTTGAATGGACTTATATTCCTTTGGTAGGTGCAAGTGGTGGTTTTGTCTATATGGGAAAGCAACATATTCATCAAGGAGGATGAGAGATATAGTTACAATTATATCTCTACTATGTTCACTAATAAAGCTAATGGATTCAAGTACTGGGATGTTAAAGATGTTTATAGTCCATGTGAATACAGTGCAAGAGCAGATTTCTGGGAAGATTCGGAGGAAGTAAGACACTGGTGGGATGGTCCTATTTGTTTTCCAGGTGATTCCAATGTTGTAAGGTCTGATGATGGATGGAATAAAGGTGAAGTAGATAGTATGAATTCTAGCTTTCTAAATAACTTCATCTTACAACAAGAGATGGTGGATCAATCTTTTGTTGGTGGTTCCTATACTTGGTCTAATAACCATGTTGATCCATTTCTTTGCAGGCTAGATAAGTTCCTTTTTAGTGTTGATTTTGATGAGGCATTTCCTAATGCCCTACAAATAGAACTAACAAGAACTGTGTCAGAACATAATCCTCTTATGGTGATACTAGTCACTCTATCAACAACAAACCTTATTTTAAACTAGAGAAAATTTGGATTGAGCACAAGGACTTTTCTAAGAAATTTGAAATTTGGTGGAATTTCATGGATTTCAATGGAATCTCTAGTTTTATATTCTTTCGTAAACTTCAGAACCTTAAACACATTGTTAAGCCCTGGGGATTTACTGAATTTGGTGCTGTTAGTAATGAGAAAAGTTGCTCACTGAATAGATTGGTGAACTAAATCTTTTGGAGGAGAATTGTGCATTTACTCCCAACTCAATTAGAAGAAAGATTCCAATACAAGATAAAACTAATAAATGTTGAAAACAATGAAGCTAAGAAATGGAAACTTAGAGCTAAGCATAATGGTTTCAAGTGGGGTGATGCTAACATTGATTACTTTCACAGGATTACAAGCTCTAGAAAGAAAAGGAACACAACCTCAAAGCTTCAAATAGATGGTGTGGATTGTTTTTACCAAGCTTCTATCAAAGAATAAATAAGAAATTACTATATTAATCTTTTTTCAGATCATAATAATATTTATTCTTCTCTGAATTCTTTGGACTTTCCTAATATTGGTGAGGAGAGGATGCATTGGCTGGAAAGGAGATTCACTGAAGTTGAAGTTGGGATGTTATTAAGCATATGCGAGTCAACAAATCACCAAGGCCAGATGGTTTTTCAGCTAAGAAATGTTGGAACACAATTAAAGGTGATTTTATGAGAATGTTGGATGATTTTTTTTTAGGTTTGGCTCTCTAGATTGGAGGTTAAACTGCTCTTTTATTACTCCCATTCCTAAGAAAGAAGATTCTTGTACCCCTAAAGACTTTAGACCTCTTAGCCTCATAAGGAGTGCATACAAGATTATTTCTAAGATTCTTGCTGAGAGATTGAAAATTGTAATGCTATCTCTCATCTCAGATTACCAAGGAGCTTTCATACATGATATGCAGATTTTGGATGCTCTCATTCCTAATGAATATGTGGATAGTAGGTTGAAGTCTAAGGTGTCAGGTATTTTATGCAAAGTTGACACGGAGAAAGCATTTGATAATATAAACTGGAAAGCTCTCTTTTGTATTCTGCATAAGCATGACTTAGAAAAAAAATGGATTGGATGGATAAAATGGTGCGTACCCTCTTCACACTTGTCTGTGCTTGTGAATGGTAATTCAACAATAAATTCAAACCTAAAAAAGTTCTAGGACGGGGAGATTCACTTTCATCATATCTTTTCCTTCTTGTGGATGAGATCTTATCAAAACATATGGATGATGTAGTTGAAATGGGTCAGATTATAAAAATTGGACTGAAAGGAAGGGACTGTTCTGTCCAGTGAAAAACTAACGAAAATTTTGATCCCACCAAAGAAATAACCATTTCCAATATTTTTATCAAATCATTTGCGTTAGTCTATATTTTACAAAAATTAGCCATAAAAGAGACTCCCTCTCCCTTTGGACCCTCCGGTCAGTCGGCTTACCTACAAAACTATAGCTTGTGTTTCATTAGCAGGTCCAAAATTACGCAAAAATACTGCCTTCTCTTGGAAAAAAATGTGCCATACAGATGGTCAGATAGAGGAATGTTATAGACAGGTTAGGGGTGGGACTTGGGTTGGGTTAACTCACCCAACCCATGCTCAACCCGAACGTTGGGCGGGCATGGGCATCGTATTTCAAGACTTTGGGAGATCTTGGGCATAAATTTTATAAACCCGAGTTAAATTTTGGCAAGCATGGGCACAACTATTTTTAACCCAAACAACCCGCCCAACCCGAAGAACTGTGATATAGTTATGTAAAATTATTTTTATAATTGGTATGATTGTCTGTTTAGATGTCAGTCGTCTTACCTACAAAACTATAGATTTTGTTCCATTAGCAGGTCCAAAATTACACAAAAATATTGCCTTCTCTTGGAAAAAAATGTGTCATAGAGATGGTCAGATAGAGGAATGTTATAGACAGGTTTAAATAATGCGCGTATATTCAGCATTTCAAACACCAATTTTTTTTTTGAAGCATATATTTATTATAGAAAGCTTAGATTACAACTTGTCTTGGGTATGTGGTACCCACAGAGTCTTGAAATAAAATGTGACTGATAAAAGATGGGATTGCCTGGTCCCAGATTTTGGTTGAATAGTTTCTTGTTTGGCTTCCATCTGCTGCATGATTTGCCAATCCGTTCGCTGCTTGATTTCCTTCCCTATAATTGTGTTGTATAACAACTTGTGGGATTTGCCTAAGTCTATTTTTTATTTCTTCAATCATCTCTACTATGTTCCAAGGTGGTGTGGTAGTTTATGTAATGAAACGCAAGAGGTTCTCCGAATCTGTTTCAAAGAGAATTCTAGGCCATTGTCTCTCTGTTGTTGTTCTTGAAGCCAATAGTAAGGCCCATGTTTATGCAGTTAGTGCATTCGTAATTACTAGTGGTTGAGCCATAGCTATTATTGTTCGTGCATCAGAGTCTCTACAGATGAATCCCGCCCCTGCAAATCCCGGGTGGCCCCTGGATGCTCCATCTGTGTTAATTTTGATCTAGTTGATATTCAGAATGGACCAGCCTACCGATATTGTTGCTATCCTTTTATATGTTATTGGGTGGTTGATTGTTGGTGTAGCTCCTGGTATGATTGGTGGTGAAGCGTGTTGTTCCCATGAATATTCTTGTTGTAATTTTTGTGCCCAGGCTATGATTTCTTCTGACGTTGTTTGTTTTTGTTGGTAAATTAGATCATTTATGGATAGCCATAGGGTCCAGAATAGAAAACAGAAGGATGAGATTGTCGAAGTTGATGTTGGTTGTTGCAGGATTTTGGATATAGTTTTTTGTGGAGTTAAGGTGAAGGTCTGGGTATGGTTGGTGTTTGGTGTATTTGTAAGTTGATTGAATAAGTTGTTCCAGGAAGTGACTGTTGTTGGACAGTGAATTAAAAGGTGGCTTGCTAATTTCGTATCAGTATTGCATCTTGGGCATATGTCTGAGTTGGTCAAATGGATTAGATGTAAGAGAGAGAAGGTTGGTAATCCTTCATTGATGGCTTTCCACAAGAAAAACCGAATTTTTGGTGGACATGGTAAAGTCCATCAGAATTTGGTAGGCTGTAGAGATGTGTGGGTTGGTTGACCATGGGTTAGACATTAGTATCCTGAAAATGTGGTGTAGCTTCCAGATTTTGAGTGTGGCCAGATAATTTTATCCGGGGTATTATTTTGTAGAAGGTGGATGTTGATGATTTTTTGAAATATTTGATTGGGAAAGGTGTTCAATTTTTCATGATTCCAGGAGTGGGAGATTGGGTCGATGATATCTTCTACCGTTTCGATTGGGTAGTAATGTGTTGGATCTAGATTTGGAGAATGTGGAATCTAGTTAGCTTCTGTTGGTGTTGAAAACCCATTTCCAATACGATGGAAAATTAAATTTTGCATGGTAGGGATAATTGATGCGAGTTGTCTCCATTGAGGGATGGAAGAGGATGGAATGGAGATGTTTCCTTGTAGAATTGGTTGTTCATTAAAGTATTTTGCACTGAATATACTTCCGCATATAGAGTTAGGTTGTTCATGCAAATTCCAAATTCTCTTCATGAGAAGGGATTTATTATGATCAACGATTTTCCTTATTCCTAAACCTCCTTCGGCAATTGGTTTTATTTCTTTATCCCATCCTATAGGGTGTAGTTTTTTGGTTTTTGAGTCATGTCCCAGAAAAAATTCCTGGTTATACGATCTATTTGTTTGTGTATATTTATGGGTAGGTTTTGTGTTTGCATTATGTGATTTGAGGTTGGGGTTAGGGAGGTTTTGATGAGAACGAGTATTCCTACTGGCGTTAGGCATTTTGTCATCCATCCTTTTGCTTTTCTGGCTAATCTTTGTAGAAGGGGAGTGAAAGTTCGATTTGATGCTCTTCCCTGTTTAAACTGTATGGCTAGATAGGTTGGAGGTTTTGAAGAGGTTGGCATATTAAAGAATTGTTGAAGATCATTTATTTTGATTTGGTGTAAATTAGGGTGATGGATGATTACTGATTTAGTAGTATTAATTACTTTCCCTGCAAAAGAACTATAGGCTTGGAGAAGGGTTTTAAGGTGTTGGTTACTCTGATATGATGCTTTATACGTGATCAGAAGATCATCCGCATACATTAGATGAATTATGGGAGGTGCTTTTTGTGATATGTTAAGTCCTGGAACTAATTTTTGGTTTTGAAGGTTTCCCAGGTTTGTAGTTAGGATTTCAGCACATATGATAAAAATATAGGACGAAAGTGGGTCTCCTTGTCTAATACCTCTACTTTGTGTGATGTATCCATGGGGTATACCATTTATTTTGATGGAGTAAGTAACTGTTGTGACGCATAGCATAATGTAGTCTATAAAGGTTGATGGGAATCCAAGTTTTGTAAATGAAGTTTTGATGAATCCCCAATCTAGGCTGTCATAGGCTTTTTGGATGTCTAATTTTAGAGCTATTTTTGGATCTTTGGTGGGTTTTGAGGTTATGATATTATGGAAGAGTTCCCCAGCAATCGCTATATTGTCGTGAATTGATCTTTGTGGAACAAAAGCGCTCTGGAAAGAGCTTATTTGAAAGGGGAGAATAGGTCTAATTCGGTTGACTACTATTTTTGAGATGATTTTATATGTGACGTTACAGAGTCATATCGGTTTGTATTGTGAAGGTTTTGAAGGGTGGTCTACTTTAGCTATTAGTGTTATGTTTGTGTGATTCATGAGAGGGTGCATATTAAGATTATGAAAGAAAGCTCTAACCATTGATATCAACTGAGGGTAGGTTGTTTCCGAGAAAACTTTAAAGAACTTACTTTTATAGCCATCCGGACCCGGAGCACTTTCAGAATTTATAGAGAAAAGTGTTTGCTTGATTTCTTCTGTAGTTACTTCCTTCGTAAGTTGGTCTGATTGTCTAGGAGTCAACCTTGGTATGATGTTTGCGAAAAGATCTTCATTTATTTCTGTAGGTGGGGTCGTATATTGCTGAGAATATTGATCCAGAATGAGTTGAACAACGTCTTCTTTTTTGCTAATCCAGTTGTTTTGTGTGTCTTGTAGTTGTTGTATATTGTCGCAATCTCTGTGGATGGTAGCTTTAGTATGGTAAAAGGTTGTGTTGAGATCGCCTGATTGAAGCCATTGAATTCTAGATCTTTGTTGCCAGTATGTTACATGACATTGTAATAGTTCTTCATGTTCTATTCTCAGCTGTTTTTCTTGAATTAACCAGTGTTCTAGATCTGAGCCTGTTTGGGATGCACATTGGTGTTGGGCGTTCTTTATCTTGGTTGTCGATTTCTTGATCTTCGTTGGTAAGTGGCAAAAGGTTTCTTTGTTCCATTCTAAGAGAGTTTGTCCTGTTGTAATGAGCTTTAGCTGGAGGTTGAGTGTAGGTTCGTTATCTTGTTGTTGTTCCCAAGCTGATTCGACTATTTGCTTAAGTTAGGGATGAGAGAGCCAGAGGTGTTTGAATTTGTAAATTTTTGTTCCTTGCCAATCCATTGCTTTTTTCTGAAGAAGTATTGGGGCATGGTCAGATGCTATTCTTGGAAGGTGACTAGCTGCCGCATGGGGGCTTGCCATTCGCCATAGTTGGTTTGCTAGAGCCCTATCTAATCTTTCTAGGATATTATCTTGCCCCAGTTGGTTGTTTTTCCAAGTGTATGGATATCCTCGAAATCCTAAATCTATAAAACCCATCTGGTCCATCATAGTGAGAAGCAGTTGAAATTGAGCATATGTCACTTGTCTTCCTCCTTTTTTTTCGGATTGGTCTAAAACGTCGTTGAAATCTCCTATTAATAGCCATGGTGTGGATGGATTGATATTGCTGAAGATTGTTGGAAAATCTTGCCACAGATTTTTCCTTATATCTGGATGTGGAGACCCATAGATACCCGTGAAGAACCATGGTTGTTCTGGAAGTGGTGGTGTAACCTTTGCGTGGATGAAGTTTTGAGAATGGAGTAATATTTGGATGTTTAGGTTATCCTCCCACATTAGGCATAGTCCTCCTCGTCTTCCAATTTTGGGTATGTTGAAGTAGTTATTGAATTAAATGGATTGTGTTAATCTTCTTATGTGTTGATCGTTAGCTAGATTTTCAAAGAGAAATAGGATGTTAGGCTTGTGAAGAGTAACTAGTCCTTTCAAATGCTGAATTGAGGGTGGGAGGTTTATTCCTTGACAATTCCATGAAATAATATTCATAGTGAAAAGGAAAAATTAGTTTAAATAGGATATGCAGTTGAGAGGAAAGAAGAATTTTAGGTTCGGTTATGAGGTAGGTTTAAATGGGCTTTGGGGAGATGGTAGATTTGGTTTAATTGGGCTTAATGAGAATATAGGAGATTTGTAGAATTAAGATAAGAAAGTTTTTAAGGCTGTAAAAAAACTTGCAAAAACAAAGACTTTGAGAAATCTATAATTACAAGATGATGAAACAAGTCAAGGTACATAAGATTTGAGGAATTGTTAAAACCAGTAAGGTTCAAATGTGCAACAAAGATTGAGTTTCAGAAGTTGAGAGCTCAGCTGAGGTCTGTTAAGAATAACATCATAGCTTAAGGGGAAAGGACAGTCTATGCTTATGTAAGAAATAAGAAGACTTATTAAGTTTTTGGCATTCAGACTTGAAAGCTTAGAATGGGACTGCAAAGAAGACAAATACAAAGAAGATGCAATCAATTATAAACTAAAAGAGGAATTACTAAGCTATTCCAAAAGACAGTCTAAAGAAAATCTAAATTTCTGATAAAAAAGAAGACTTATAAAGTTCGATTTCTGACAAAGCTTGCAAGAGATAGGTAGATGTTAAGAACAAGTTGCATTTAGTATCATAACACAAGTTAGACTTAAAATGCAGTGATCAAGGATGCAAGAAAATAACTAAAATGGATAATTAGAGACCAGATCAAATTCAAGATATTTTTATTGAGTTAAACTAGATGCAAATAATCACAATATACATAATTAGATTGAAATTGCAGGGAGCATACAAAAAGCTATAACTGAGTCGATTACACTAGAGATGAAAGCAAAATAAGGCAGTACCCAGAATCAAACTGCAGGTCAGAAAAAAACATAAAAGGTAGTTAAAGAAGACCAAAGGACGAAGCTATAAGGCAAAATTTGTTTCAGAGGTTACTAGAATGTAAACTATGAGGCGAAAATATGTAATAACAGATTTCTATTTCACATAAAGGTTGAGCAAGCAAAAGTGAAAGGTACCAAAAACAGTCGAGATAAAGCTTAACAGTATAAGAGGACTGGATTTAAACAGAACAGAACAATGTAAGATGATCAAACCGAATGACAGAAATAAGACATTCAAGAATATAGTAGGTTACAGTTTATAAGAGAGTAATTATGCATAAAGTAATGACTGTATATTTTAGACCATTAAACAAGGCAAATTCAATCAGAAGAAATAAGAGTAGGGTGAGCATACAGGATTAGTAACCGAATAAAAGGAGTGTTAGCACAAAGGTACAATCCGAGTTATCAACTAAGCTAGGCAGGATAAGGGAAGATATGCAGACTATAAGGCTCAAAGACAGAACTTATCAGACTAATCAAGAAAATTACGAAGATCAGAGAAATATGGAAAGCATACCGATATTTAACAAGCTAGTAAAGTAAGCTAGTGAAGGATCGGGATCCTTGTTTTAACCAAAATATACTAAACAGAAGAAGATTTTAACATATGAACATTGATATTTATACTGAGCAACCAAAAAAGGTGGAGACCACCAGCTCTACCTAGATAACTAATCGGAAACAAACACACATATTAAACAAGCATATTAAACAAACATTCGACGGATGATTATAAACAGATTGAACCAAAAAAATAGAGATATCTAAAGATATATCTACCGGCCCTTGAATGTGTCTTTGTTGCATCGGGATAGTCTGAAGGGGGTGAATGTTGGTGTTATCAATTTACGGGTCTTCTGGTGGTGCAGTAGAGGATAACTTTGTAAGACATTCTTCAATAGAAGTCGAACTGAATGTGCTGATGATGGAATTGATAGACGGTGCATCAGCTTTTAGTTCCAGGGTGTCATGTTTGAACCTTTTTGTTGGCTGATAAACCTCTATCCATTGTGCAATATCTTCATCAGCGATTGTTCTTGATGAATCTGGAGCTGAAGAGGTGCCAATGCCTGCACTGTGGAGGTAGGATTGTTGCTCAGGGTTCATTGTTTTTAGTGCTGGACTTGGAAGGTCAAAATCTGATACAAGTTCAGATTCCTCAATGTCTGAGACTAGAAATATTGATGGACTGAAAGGCTTTTGTATCTCAGCAGGTTGAGTTGTGGAATTAGTGAAAAAAATCATTGCTTGAGTCCTCAAAGATGTTGTTTTCTTCCACTATCCTTGCTTCTGAGTTTGGTTTTGACTGGTCTGAATAAGTGTCAGAGTGAAATCATGGTATCTGGTAACCTTCCTCATCGAAAAAAGAGATAGACTTGTCCTGATCAGAGGTTGCAGTGGTTCTAGAAGGAATTGATCCCCAATCACTCCAATCTGGATCAGGGTCTTCGAAATCAACATTGTGAAGCATTTCTTGATGGTAGTCTTCGTCATAATCTGGTTCTATAAATGGTCCCAAGCTCTAATAACATGATGTGGAGGTATTTCAGGAGGGGGTTGGAGCAGCATATTTTGAAAATTGAGAAAGTAAATCTCAATATAGTCCTTGCGTTCGTGACCTAACCTGCGACAGTGGCTGCAAAAATGTCTTGGAAGCTCTTGATAGATAAAATTTATCCAATTGGTATACCCTCGATCATTAGGTGCATTTGTACCAGAAATGAGTGGTTGAATAATGTCTATTTTGAGCCTAATTTTCATGGTGCTGTAACCATTGAGGTAGTGAATAGGGTCATCAAAAGCAACAAGAGTTCCAAAATTTTTGGTGTTTTGAATGACATTAGGGATTCTAGTTTGTTCAGGGAAAAGCTTGTGTAGAGAAATTTCAAAGGTTTCAGAAGTGATTTCAAAGTTTTCAGGAAGAACTGAAAAATCACAAGGTTGAAAGAGGAAAGAATCCCCATAAACTACTCTAGTTCCTTGCCTAAGGACATAAAACATTTCATTACCAGATTCAAATTTAATTAGATAGTACCCTCTACCAAGCTTGCTAACAGAAATTTCACTAGAAAGCTTCCATCTATATTTAAGAGCTTTGCCTAGAAAGTAAGAGTTTTTGTTCATTTTTGTTAAAAAACAACCAACCAGCTGATGCTGCCATAGATTATCAGGAAGGTTAGCATTCCTAGCATTAAGAATATTAAAACCAAAGGAAGAAACATCTCTAGCAGAAAAGCTAGACATAGAAAAAGCAACATAAGGGAAACAGAACAGAATAAGAAAACAAAAAAGGCAAGGAACTAAAGTAGAGGGGATAAAGAGGAAGGAAGAAATGATTGGTTTTAGGCAGTATTTATAGGAGAAAACTAGGGTTTGATTATTAAATTTTATTTCTTTTTTGAGGAAAACTTTCACAGGTTTTGATTCTGAGAAAAAATATAAGAGGAAAACATGGAGTTGTAAAAGATGGGTTGGAATTGGTTACAGCTAGGAAACAAGGCTTAGGCTTACTTACGTGTTAAAATCTCATATAGCCACTTCATAATCTGATCAGAAAGAATAATTTTAAAAAGGGGCTGAGAAGACAGCAAAACCAGAGAGGATGAACAATGATTCCTTGGTACTTGAAGTGAGGACCCGCTAGAGCTGAAGACTCACTGCCTGAACCGAGAAGAAAGTTGAGGTTCATGATTAAATTTCGGCTACGGGTATAAACAACGTCACTTTTGAGGATTTATCAGATCCAATTAATTGACCATCAAATCAGTAAAATCAAATTCTTCAGACCAAAAAAGATTCCCAGAATTAAAGGGTAGTTCTATTGAAGAGACCACGGAGTCTTGAATTAGAAAATCTGCACCACCATGAAATTAGGGTTTTAAAGGAAATACCAACATCAAATCAGACCTATCCCAATCACTTTTAAAGACTACATCGTTAACGGGCCAGTGGATAATTAGTTTAGCTGGTAGAAAAAGGTGGAATCATTGAAGCAGATTAGAAATCAGGGTGTTGAATTGGGGTTCTGAAGATGAATGGGTTGACACGTTTTCTCAGAGTCGCAAAGCTCTTTTTAGCCTCTTTCAAACACCAATTGTCTCTACTACATCTCCTTACCATGTCACCAGAAAATGTACTTTAAAAATCATAATTACACCATCTTTTTTCTTTTTCTGTTTAAAATGATCAATGGGTTAAAAAAGATAAACATTAAAAAATTGAAATAAAATAAAGAAAAAGGTGAAATGTAGCAAAAGAATGTTTTTTTCTTTCAAAAAGCCTTCATTTATTTTTAAAGGTAAACAAATTTTTATACAATATGATAATAACGAAATGCTAAGTACATTATCTTCATCTGATAAATTTTTTTCCAAAACCCTTAAATCTTGAGCATATCTTCATTGCATTATCCTTTTCTTTAACACTTTTAATTGCTTTTAGATCTCGGCAAACGAATTATTCAAGAATTAAATTTGTTGTCACCCAAGCTCTATTATGAAAGATCAAATCTCAGCTCGCCACCCAATACAAATATGGCAGTAGATGGGCGTCAACAATCACTTTTTTAGGGTACCATTATAACAAATGGTAGGACACTTAGATTTCAATTTTCTCCATCATCTCAAGACTTTCTGGATGCAATGGATATCTGCGTTGGTACCCTGATTCTAAAAGAACGAGAACAAATTATTCGTGTAACTCGTGGAACTTGTTGAACAAATAACCGTGAACTCTCATCTATATAAAAACAAAAATACGAACTTCATACTTCAGGCAGGATAAATACTTGGTCCCAAGCAACTTCATTAAGTTGAAATGAAAAATTAATAAGGCTTGATTTGCATGATTAGCAACAAATGTGACTGGTTTATAATCCATGTATTGTTGTTGACCGCACTTTTGTTCTCATTTATCCGCCACGCAAGAACTAAGTTTAGCGTCCTGTGAAAACTGCCCACGTTTAGTATTCAAATCCCATTCACACTGTAAGTTTGCAACAGCCCGTGGACGAATTGAAATACACACAAAACTAGCTAAACGGGGTTTTGTGATATGTCCGTTGAAAAGTTGGTGCAAAAATGTAACAGGATAAAAGTTCAAACGATGTGACATACTTTCAGATCCAATGTCTTTAGGGTGTCTTTTTCTATATCAGAGTACTACAGTTACGATACAATTAAATTGTGTGAATTTGATCATAGGATTTAATTGTATACTACAACCACCTGTTATAACTGTATACTACTACAGCCACCTGTTATCTTCAGTGTCGGCCGTTCCGTTTGTTTGCTGTTTTTTTCTTCACAAATTTGGTTAAAAAGACCAAAATCAACAATTGCTGGGTGGAATGGACAGTTAGATTTTGATACTGTTTAAATGAATAAAAATGTAAAAATAGGCAGGATGTAACATGTTTCATCGTGTCCATTTTTAAATATTTTTTCTTATTTTTAATTTACACAGGATGTATCCAGTTTCATCCTTACTATTTTTTAAATTTAAACTAAGATGAAAATTACGATTTCTTTTTTTGGCCATTTCACCCAAACTATTTTTTACTTGTCCATTTGAACCGTGATTTAAAAATATTTGGGCAAATGACCCATTTTCCGTTTTTTCTTTTATTTTGATCTTTCAATGATGAATTACTAATATGATATTTTTATTTATTTATTTCTATTTTTCCGAAAAATATTACGGTGGATATAGTAATTTATTTTCAAGGACGGACTAAAGAGTGCCCACAAAACAAAGTGTTCTTATTGGTTGACATAATCAAACCGTTAACTATTTGTTAATTTTCTTTTTGTCATTTACTTTTTAATTAAAATGAAATATAATAAAGATAAATAATATATATCCATCCTAAAATACAGCGATATTAAACAAGTAACAGGTAATCAGGGTAGGTAGTTTGAATGATATCTTCTGCTCCCTTGATCCAATTATGTTCTTTTTGTTGCTTCCTCTACAGTTTAATACTGAAATCAATCTTTCGGTCTAATAGTGGAATCTCTCAAAAAAAAAAAAAAAAAAAATCAAATTTTTATGATTCCTCTTCGATAATCACGGTAGGTAGTTTGAATGAGATTTTTTTTCTCTAATCCATTGAAACTCTTCGGTCTAATAATGAAATCTCTCAACTTTTCGTCTTAAATCACTGAAACAATCCATCTTAAATGCAGGTTTTCCTTATTTGTTTCTATATATTTTAAAAAACTAGGAAATACTATATTTGTATACCAATAACTTCTGCCGGGTATTAATCCTTGGAGTTCTAAAGGTGAAAATCTTCATCTTGATTATTAATTATTTTAATAGTTATGAGGAAAAAATTCTGCCAGAGATTAGAAGTCTAATTGATTGATTAAGATTAATATTGGCTTACTGCGGACTATCTAATAAAATTCCATCGAAGTGTCAAAGGTCGGGACTCGGAAAGCTCCAGAATCTTGATACATATAATTTCTTCATGTGAATGTGAGTTTCCCATGGAAAGCAAGAACCATGAACAATTTTGTATACCATCCTACCAACTTGTTGTTTTGAAATCACTCTATATCTGATTATTGAGTCCAATTTTCTGATTAAGAAAACAAGTTCCATGCCTTTGAGACCCTGTTTGGAAAATTTAAATCATCTTCGACGCTTACTTGATGACCTGGGCGGACTCCATCAATAATACTAAGAGTTTCATTTTCTAGGAATCCTTTATTTTAGGTAATATTAAATATTATATAGTATATCCTGTTACCATTTTTAAGATTTAAATAAAATTAAAATTAAGAAAAAACAAATTATACTAATTAGTTAACGGCTGGTTTAGAGGAGACAATATGATGGCTTTGTTTTGTGGACACTCCTTAGAGGAGTGTGCACAAAATTGGACTCAAAAACTTGGAACTCCAAAAGATTTTGTACTTTGGTAATTTACGAAAAGATTTGGATAAGCAACGAAAAAAATTGGCATGTGTACCAAGTATGGAAGCGATTTCACTAATCCAGACATCTAATGCACGGGCATAAAAGACCTTGTATATATATATATATATATATATATATATATCAATACTTCTTTATATAAAGGAGAATGTTGTGGCTGATGTGTCAATTCCATATTCATTTCCATGAATTCTAAATTATTGTAGCGCCAAATCAGCATACAGTCATACATTTTAAAATACGTGGCAGATCCATGTATTTGTGTTTAAGAAACCACGTGGAGAAAACGGTTCACAAAAGATGCGTCTGTCGTTTGTAACTTGCCGGTCTGAATAGATATGTCTTTTGGTTTAAAGAAAGCGTCTGTCATTTGTTACTGACCACTATGAATAGATACGTCTTGTGTTTAAGTTTGTTTTGACTTCCAGTTTCATGACAAGATACGTTAGTTCATTTTGTCAACAGTTGTGCCTTGAGAATTTTCATGAAAAGCTTGGTGCATTTATACTAAAGTCACGACTCTTCACTCCAGAGCCAACATATGCTAACTCGGAGATCTTTTACACAACCCAATACTCAACGTTTCCCCATCTTCTCAAAGCGTCGATTTGGAACTAGAATTAGTTGAAGAAATTCTGATCGGAATTTTATTCTCAGTAAACTGGACGATTTGTTGTAGTTAAAGTCTTAGTGAGTGTAGATGCAATGATGCATACACGAATAGTTTTCTGGAGTTTAGGATTATAAGATTAAATGAGGAGGTTATCGACATCATGGAGTCAGGAACCGAAGTTTGGGGATTTCGGTGTGAAATCCCCAAATCATGAAGAATTCTGGGTTCCCAAATGAAGAATTGGAGTTGCAGGTTGGTGTTCGCATCATGATGTTAAAAAAACAAAAGTATGGGTATTTGTAACAGCACAAGGCTCATTGTCGCTAAATTGGCAGCAAGGTTTATTGAAGCTAAAATGATTACAGCAAACAACGATAATGGAGACAACAGAAACTAATTAAGTGGCCATTCAAACTAAGGAGGAAACAATTCCCTATCAAGTTTTGTTTTGCCATGACAATCAACGAACGTCAGGGGCAGACTTTAGAACATGTGGGTGTTTATTTTCCAAAGCCTGTGCCAGTTATACTTTGTTCAGGATTCATTATTAAGTTAAGTTCGTGGGGAGAAGACTGACGTTAATTATTTGGTGAGATGTCAGAGAGATTTTTTTTTTTGTTTCCAGTCTAAACTTTTGTAAAAGTTACCATGAATTTACTTATGAGTGCATTACTGTGTTGTTTGTTACAGCTAGGCTTCGATTCTCACAAGAAGTCAAGAAGAACAAGATAATAAAGGTTTGTGATCTAATTCACATGTACATGATCAAATTATGTGCTCCAAATGATTCGGCGGATGATGACTTGGGTGATGTTTGCAGATGAACAAACCCTCAAGATACAAACTTTAAAGAGTGGATGAATGCCGGTAGAATTACATGCCTCTACGATTCTACCTACTTAGGAAAGGAACTTTTGGATCCACTAAATATTTAGACTTTCTGGAACGCATTATTATTAACTTACCCTGAATAATCACAATAGATTTCGTACAACATTGAGAGTCCTGCGTGATGAATGATGATATACTGCGTCACGAGAAGTTTATGAATCGTTGTGATCCAAATCTCTGTAAGTTCATTTGTATTCCTTTACGGTTTTAATTTTAATCTGCTTCCTATATTTTTCCTCCCAAATACAATGGCCTAAATTTTGCGTTTTTTTTTTTTTTTTTTTTGTTTTTTTTTGGAACTTACTGATGCTGGATGGTGATCGTGAGAATCACAAAAATTTGTTACCATTTTTTCCCAGTATTCTTCGGCCAAGTTTCTACTGAATGGATTCATAGTAAAAAGTGGATGTGAAAATGATAATTTTTTTTTTGTTGATGATCAAGTTTAAATGGTGTGAGTATACAACGATTGACCCCAAAAGGGAAAAGCAAAGTTCCTTTTGCTGAGATATGTAATGCAAGGTGTTTAACACTCAGTTTGCCTTCCCTATTCCTGGGACTTCAATGTTTTGTGCAGGTGATCAAAATTAGAATGGGAAGTGTTAGTTACAGGTTAGTACAACCTGGAATGCAATACAGGCCAAGAAAACAAACAGCAAAAACGGATAGGTAAGATGGTGGCATCCATTTTGATTTTATTAGTATATTTATTAATTAGTTGAAGATTCTTTTTTTGATTAAATTAGTGTGTTTGTAAGTCTTATATATATTTACCGTCATGATATACCGGATCGAAATTAGGATTAAAGGAACACAAATGTGGCAGAATTATATCAATGAACTAGCCTGTCCATTTGGACGGGCTTACGGACCTTGTATATATATATATATATATATCGGAATGGAATGATATTGTGAATCCGTGATAGCCATCAAAACTGTCATTGTTATTGGTCTTTTTCTTTTCTCAAAACAAAATTATTTTTGATCAAACAAAAAATAATATTATTTCTATTAGAAATCACAGTTACGAATGAGATGCTGCTAAATATTTTTTGAACTAGCATTGCGAGTGCAAAATATTTTCTCATCTATAATTGCTAGTTTTTCTGTGTATTCTTTTTCACTTCATGGGTGTTACAAACTTGTACTTCGGAGAGGCCTTGAATACTGAAAGTTTCACAAGAGTCTAAACTTAGGCTCTAGGAGGAGAGATATATGACAAAAAATGTACGATCAACAATAATGCGTACATGGATAATAACCAAGTCAGTTTAGTTACTAATCATGTGAATGTAGCTCCTCACATGTTGTTAATTGATCATTTGATTCCGATGAAGTTGTTGGGATACATTTTTATATTTTGGTTTTTATTTTTGTGTTCGTATAGTTAGAAATTCAGCTTTTTTCGAGGAGTTACGCAACCACTTGGTTTTTTTGTTTTCCTAAAATCAAGCTATTCACATAAATATTGATGTTATTGAGATGGTGGAGAAAATTGAAACCTAATCTTTTTAACATTTGTTTAATTTGTATATTTAATTTCATTCTGCGGTGCACATGCGATGCCATATTTGTTTTATGGGGTAGGTCGAAATTCGATCTTTCATAGTAGAGCTTGGTTGAGACCAACAAATATGTTCGTGACATAGTCCTTTGGCTGGAATTTGGAAGCTTTGAATTAAGTGTGAGGTTAAAATTTAAAATCTTCCTGAGTTTCTTTCCAGAACTGCATGTGCATTTTTCTCTATTTAATCTATTATTCAATTATGATTTTTAAATGTCAAGGAGATAAGTAAAGACAATGAGTAATTGAATTTATGCACACTAGTATAACACGCAAGTGCGATGCACCGGCCTCATGATCTGAAGATTACGCATTGCTTCCCGTTGTTCCGTTTCATAACTTGCAATACATAACCGTAAGAACATGCCATGCATATAAACAGTTCAAAAGAAGAAAAAAAACCCACAATTTCATTGCATTCTGTTCAGGACTGATAAACATCGAAATTCAAGACCTAAGAATTAAACTTTTCTTTCACTAACTTCTCAATTCAAAATAGCCATTCACATAAATAATTATACGGCTTCAATGGAGAGTGGATTGTTGACTGCATCTGTTGTGAGGTCCGACATAGGTTCTCAGAGATGAGCATTTAGTTTATTTGTGCCCACCTTGTCCAAAGATCTTTTCCATCATTTTTCCCTGCAAACAAAAATGTGGAGTGTGAACATGAACGTGTTAATCCGAAAATGCTTTTTACTCTCTTGTAAACGCTACCTTGTTTTTTTCTCTTATTTTCTGAATGTTCCAGCTTTTGACGTTTAGCAGCTAGAAGCACCCATTTGTGCTGTGTCGAAATCAAATCCCACAGACGACAACCTCACAGATGCAAACAAAAACAAATACTGATCCAAAATCAGTGTCTACCCAACATCATAGATCACCATGCATGCCAGCCAACATAATCATCATAGCTACTAACATGTGCAAGTTCTTATCATTTGGCAAGAGTCATGTTACTACTTAAGGACATGTGCTAAAAAGGATACCAAAACTTAAAAATTTAGACTTTTATCAATTCCACTCCCTTTAATGGTTCAACATAGGCCTACTTAAGGAAGTACCGCTTACAGAATTACTGCGATAGAAAATGAGATTACTAAAACATAACTTGTATCTTACACAATCTACGATATAACTATATGCGGATACATACTCTTGGATGTTGAACCGAAAACGAAAGTAATGTGAAATGAGTTCAAAAACAGTTGTACTTTGGCGTTGTCTATATAGATAGACATTAGTCCGAAAATAAGTAATACTCATGTCAGTGATTCATCAAAACTATGACATTTCAATGTACAACTACTACTCTCTCAAAATCATATCAAATCTGTGAAAAAAGAGAGTAATGTTAAAACCTAAGAACTGTAAGATAATACAGTGTAGTAGACTATAAACAGGTCGATTTTTCCATTTATCTGTCTTGTTTTATCTCTATCTCTCTCTCTGCCCATAAGTCAGGAATTATGTGATTCAGCTGGCAGAGTACTATAAGTTGGGTCCAATTCCCACGTCCCTACAGCTGCAACTGATCCTACTTTACACACCCCGGCCACTTTATCAAAGTTCTAGAGTTACTATTCCAATCAGTCTAACATCATATATGCTTTCTTGTCATACAAAAGCTGTCATTTTCAATCCACATTTTGATACAACCAATATAAAGGAAAAAGCTAGAAATCAATTTTCAAGGAACAATAAAACGGAATATGGTTTGAGTACAAACATAAATAACGTTTTCTGATGTATATTTCCTTTTCAATCTAACAACATATATGCTTTCAGAACTGAACCAATACAGACGGTATTTAACTGTCAACAAAATGTTCATGGCATCCAACCAATATAAAGGAAATACTTTAGCATTTCCGTACCAATTGTTAGGAGAGGCAATTAGGATGTACTTAAGGTAGCAGAACAGTTCCAACAATTCAAACAAAATTGTTTCTCAAATTACCATATCACATATAAAATTATAGAGTTGCAAATGTCATGAATATAGAGAAGAACTTTACTCACCAGAACTTGTTGCTGACTCATGCCCTTCTCCATTATCATGTGTACCTCGTATCGTCCTCATACGATAAGCCTTACTTCTTTTTGCAAGAAGTTATTCTTTTTCAGGCTCGGTCATTGCCGCTAGTTTTAGACTTTTCTGAAAATACGACGACTGTGCAATTGATCTCTCTGATGCTGTTGATTTCTATATGAAGCCGAGTTCTGGATGATCCTAGGACTGTGTCGGACTTGACATTCATTCCCAATTTCTATTCCAAGTCGATCTTGTTCTATTATTCTAGGGTCACAGCGAACACGACCTTCCATTTGTATTTCAAATGCCGAAGGTACTAAAGCAGTTAGTCATTTATAGTTGGGTCTTATAAAGGAAAACCATATTACAATGTGTTTGAATTTCTACAAACAGTTAAAGCTCATGAACAGATGGGTCTGAATTTTAAGTACTCTAATGGGTTTCAATTTTTCAGAATTGAACTCCAACGAAAGGTAAAAATGAGGCACATACGGATGAAATTTATGAAACAATACCTCTTCGGAAGTGAGCTTCATGATAATAACATAAGCAATTGAAGAACTGAAGAAAAAAAATTGCCTTCCAATTTGGCATGTCGAAGCCCCAATTGAAAGAATCAAACCATGTTGAAAAAACGCTAACAACTTGCGAGCGCAAAGGCAGAAAGGAAAAAACGCGGAGGGCTACTTTAGTAATAAAGGGGGTCCACGGTACAAAAAGACCGTCTTTCTTTATTATAGTAATATTATTACATTCCCCACATTTTGAGGCCATCTTTCAGGGCAGAAGTTTCTTTTTTCATGTAATTAGGAATGAGTAGTACATTGTCAATAAATCGCTAGTTTGTAGTTCTATGGTGCATTCCATCTAGTTTTGTGGTGCATTCTGCCTCGTTCATCATTATAGTACACTCTTTAAACTCATGTCTTGCAGATGCCATATGAACAAAATGCTTTGTGCACCTATTTTAGAGAGAAGCTCTAAGTTTGTCGGGATGAAAACACCATGGAAAATTGATAATTCTTCGTGTCCAAACTATAATTTTCTTTCTAAGAAATATCGAACATACCTTTACCTAACAATCATTCTATTCTATTTCCTCACGCTTTATCGGTTTTTCATTTGAACTCGATCAAGTTTTTATCTCGAAGCTCAAGAGGTTTTATATCCATCTGTTTATATACTTGAGATGACAATTTACGTGCCATTGTTGAATGAGTTACATCACAAATTTTTCTCTTTTCTTAAATGACTATATTGTTAGACATCAAGGTTTGAGATACGTGAGAAAACTAAAATTAAAGTCTTATTACACAACAAGAGTTCCAAGTAGAAAAGGCGGTAAGGATTTTATATCGGCCACTACAAAACAAAAGGCTTCTTGGGACGGTTAAAAAGCGTCCCAAGAGGCCCAAATCCGTCCCAAGAAGATATTAGTGACGTTTTTCTGACCGTCCCCTGTTCCACCGACACTAATACTATTTGGTCGTCATTTTTTTTAGGGACGGTCATATTATTGCCTTAATTTAAAAATTTGATCATTAAGGGACGAGTACTCCATGAGCGTCCCAAATAACCCTTTTTAGGGACGGTTTTGAAAAAACAGCCTGTCCCTAGAAGCTACTTATTTTGTAGTGCGCGAAATTCCAGCAATGGTGTTTGGTGACATTCCGAGTAATATATACGTATGTAAACCCAACAGGAAGAGCAAGTTTTTTGCCAAATGAGAGTATGGATCATCTATGTTTAGTTTGAATAAAGGACGCTAACTGCAACTTTGATTTTAGTTATTTAAAGTTGCATTTTACTATTTATGTTTTTTTAAAAGAAATTAAGAACTCTTTGTTCTATAAAGCATTTTGAAAATTCGTTAAAAGTATGTACATCTAACATCTTAAAAAAATGAAACACCAATACTGAAAATGCATGGGTACCAAGATACACCACCAATGTTTTCTTAGGCAATCTGTATGGACAAACTCAACACAACTCTGAGAGTAAAAACTCAATCAAGGAAAGTGCCCAGAGTTATATCTCTCTCTCTTGAGATTAGAACGTTTACAGAAACAAGTCCGTGAACCTAACCAACACAGAGAGTACTTGAACGGTACTAACTAACAAGGTTGGACCTAGGAACTGTAATTGATCAAACTCACAACCTGTGATATTTCAATTATAAAGATAAACAATATAATGCGGAAAAAAAATAATACAGACACCAGAAGTTTTGTTAACGAGGAAACCGCAAATGCAGAAAAAACCCGGGACGTAGTCCAGATTGAACACCACACTGTATTAAACCGCTACAGACACTAGCCTCTACCAATTAACTTCGGTCTGGAATGTAGTTGATCCCTAAAAGGAAATCCACCGATTAAGGTAGTGTTGCGTTCCTTACTCCTCTTGAATCTCGCAAGACTCTGCGCACTTGATTCCCTTAGACGATGTCACCCACGACTAAGAGTTGCCTCAACCTCAATTAAATACTTTAAACCAAATCTCTCCCACAGATTAAGCCTATATTTGATTTCCTGATTTACAATTAAACGGATGATCAAATCAAACGATAGATCCAGGTGATGGAAATCGATAGCAACTTAGACAAAAGTCTGGCTATCCTCAAAATCCGGACTTATGCAACCCCAAGTGCATCCTAGATTATTATTCACCTCACAAGTATAAAACTTGCAGAATCAACAAAGTAAGAGACGGAGAGACTCTGTTGATTACTATTTATCTTGATCGTTGGAGCAAGCTCAACAAACAATCAAGATAAGGATGCTCAAGTTATCAAGATAAAAGATAACTGGACTTGGCTTCACGACTCCAGATATACAACTAGGATACACCAAAAAGTAGTGTCGGGATTTAAAGATCCAAGTTGTCAAGACTTCCCCTTATATAGACTTTAAATCCTAGGTTGCTTTAGGTTTAAGTTAAAATAGGTTTGGAACCAAGCAAACAATATCCACCGTTAGATGAATGCTTTGAATCTTAATCACATATACAAGATATACCCTATGGTTAGGTAAACCGTAAATGAACCGTGTATAAAGACTGTGTTCAACATGGTTAGCCGAAACTAGCCGATTTGAACTTAAAAGCTTAACACTCATTTTCATCTTCACTAAGACATTAATATTGAGCCACAATCATGTGATCAAATGAGTCTAGTGTTAATTAGAGAAAATATCACATGTAAATTACTTCACAGAAATAATTTAATTATAATTGAATCATGATCAACATAGTTTGTAAATGTACAAGGTACAATTACTTGAACCGTTCGTGAATCGGCTGAGTCACCGTACGCGGACCGGTTTGCAAACTCATATGCAATTACCGAGTTCTTGAGTCAACATAACTTTTCAGTTCAGAAACCGGTTTGCACACTTATGCAATTACCAAGTTCCGGAATCTTACAGAACTTTTCAGTTCACGTACCGGTTTGCAAACTTTGACTCATCTCAAAGTTCTGGAGTGTACATAACTTTTTAGTTCATGTACCGGTTTGCGAAATCTTAGACCTTTGCCGGTTCTGAAATTCACAGAACATTGAATTTGCGCACCAGTTTGGGTAGTAAACTGGATTTAGAACATAAAACTGTCTTGGTTCGCATACCAGTTTGATTAGTTTAACCCGGTTCCCTTACCACGATTCCACAATTGTTTGTATACCAATATACATACCTATCTGGATCACGAAACAAACAGATTCTCCCATGATGTACATACGAATATGCATATCACACAAGTCTGTATATATAGCTACTCTGGTACGTGTACGAATACATGTAATACGACTTCAGACATATAACAACTTTCTCATTTTGTAAGACTTATAACACGGTCTTGTATTCCGAATATAGTAGTTCTATATTTCTCTAAATCAATTTCGAAATATTCCTGAATAAATAACAATGACACTTATCACTGTTCCAGGCTATTTTCGATTGATGAACTTGAATTATGATTTGGCTCCAAACAATAAATTGTTCTCCACCGAATTTGATCAAGTATCAACAAATGTTCCTTAAGCTTAGTCGTTATATTTCGAGAAATTAGTAAATTAAATGATTAGCTCTCGACTCAAAATTGTTGTCTATGCAATCTATTCTAATTAGTTACGCGACAATCTTCTCAAGATAGAAATACGAATATAACTTGATAAATAAGTGTTTCAGTCTTCACTTACCTTTTGTTGATAAAGTTCTCCAAAATCTTCGGTTGATCTTCTCCTTCAAACGGTAGAACGCAAGTGATGACTGGATCATTTCTCAACTCCACTATCCTAGACTGAAACTTAACTAATTCTAGATTAGAAATCAAGATATAATTTTGACAACTAAATTTGATAACAAGCTTGATATAGCAACACTTATGAGTTCGACCGAGCAATGCTCTAACAAATACGATGACGTTATTCCCAAGCATGCATTTGAAACTTATCAGGTTTATATTTTGTGTTTATAAGTTGGGATTTCACTGTTAATTTCTCATCCTTTGTCGATGAGTTACATGAACATTTCGTCTTTTATTGTTCTATAGTATCAGGGGGTGTCGGCCGATATATCGATGTTTTCGAGAAAGTGAGACAATGTAGAAAATTGAAACCTAAATCTCATGGATTTTTTGTATTGTATACCCAAAAGTAACTGGTGGTGCACTTGTGATGCTATATTTGTCATCTGTGTTGGGTTGGGCATCGATCTTAGCTGCTTGTACAATCTTCTCTTTTTAATTCAATTGCTCGTTTTCAAAATATTCTGAGGAAACATGGAGTATTATGATTTTTAAATGTCAAGAGGAATAATAAACACTACTGGGATTTGGACACTCTCTTATATTTTGAGACCGATTTTTCAGGCCGGAGATGTGTTTTCATGCTAGCAATATAATGAGTGCACCGTCAAAAATCCGCTGGTATGTAATTTTTTGGTGTCTATAGAGTCGTTCATTAGTTTGGTGCAGTCTTTTGACGATTTTACAATGTTGTTAGAATTTGAGAACAGGAATTAGACTTGAAAATTTGGCCGTCATGTTAAGCTAGAATACCGTGGATGGATGAAGTGATGAAAGTTGGTGTATTTTATTGGACAATTTTTGTCGGGCCATTATAATATTCAGGTCTTCTTGCCGATGCCATAAAAAATCAAGAAATGATAATTTTGTACACCTATTTCTAAGCAGAAGCTCTAAGTTTGCTGGAATGCGAACAGTATTTCTCCATGGAAAATGAATAATATTACCCTGCGTTTACTTATAACCGGACCGGACTATAACTTTTCCTGATTAATACCGAACCATTGTTACCCACAGTCATTCAATTTTATAACCTACCCACACTTTATTTGCTGAAGTTGTTGTCATCAAATTTTCACTCCAAAAACTCAAGAATCTTATTTTAATATGTCTGGTATAAGTTTAAAATGAGAATTTACTAATATGTTTTTAAGTCGAATGAGCTACTTCGTAATTTCTTTTGCTTTTTTTAAAATGACTATATTTTTGGATATCAAAGTTTTGAGATAGTGGAGAAAACTAAAGTGTAAGTCTTATAGCCGTGGACATCGATTTTGCATACTCACACGAAGAACTCGGGATATAAGGACAAACAAAGAATTCCGCATTAGCAAATTTCTAACAAAGTATCATAATATTTTACCTTTTGACTACGGTTTTAGAATTATAAAACAAAATTAATTGGCGAAAAAACTACAAGTCTTATGGGAATAATAAAATAATAAATAAAAAGACCAATCATTGTTTTGGTGTCTTTTAGTTCGTTTTGTTTGAAATATTTCCCAGATATAGTAATAGGTTCCTAAGAGCAACCACAGTGGACGATCAAACCCATAAATATGGTCCAGAAACGAGACACAGTGGGACGGACTAAAGAATAAAAGCTTGACCGAAACCAAATTCCAAACTATATTTGGTCTGGGATCAAGACCAAAACCAAATACAGTTAAGCGAACGTATAAAGTGATCCTGTGATGGGGCGGATGTATAAAGTGATCCTGATGTATACTTTTTCCGAAACGAACATTATATGTGTGCTCAACCAAATTTACTCTTTCACCCTAGTATAACACCACGGACTAAACTCAAATTTGATCGTTTATTTTTTGTCATTGGTCTTTGATTTTGATCGCACCATTGCAGTTGCTCTAACAGTTTGAACGTTGGCATGAATGGACTGGTGGAGTTGAAGATTATTAGTGATCACCAAATTATTAACTTTGGATCCCAAGTAGGCTATAGGCATTACTCTGATACACATTACCAGAGTGACAGGTTTGGGCAATGCCAATTTTTGTAAAAAACAGCTAATTAGTGGTTCCAAGTTGCGGGTGAACATTTACTTGTTTATTTGTCTGTTCGTAAATAATTACACTTCATGGTCAAGATTGAAAAGATCGGGGGCAAACCATTTGAGCCGCAGGATGAGTATAACATCCCCTTAAATTAAACGGTCAGCGAGTTATAATCCAAAGGACTCACTATCCATCCACAAAAAATCCGCCAAAACAAAAGTAACACAAAAACTCCAAAAAGAAAATTTTGATGAAACCTCAGAGAATTTGACGAAATCAATTTTTGGTTTCATCATAAAATTTGATGAAACCAATTTTGAAATTTGGGGTTTTTGTATCAATTTTTTAAAATTTTGGGGTTTTTGTATAAATTTAGTTTAAGATGGAGTTTTAATGAATCCCAACATTTGAGTAGGGTTTTTGTACCACAAGTTTGGTCACCTTGGATTTTTATGACTAGTTTTGTAAATTAAATTAGATAAAAAATTTCACACAAAGCAATTCTGGAGAGGACAAGTGGCGGAACTCTATTGGTTTTTAACATTAAAAACTGATTACACTATATTTACACCCAATATTTAACTGGCCGTTAATAATGCCGTTAAGGCAAATGTAGGTATACAAAACTTATGTGAGTATTTACACCTAATTAATAGCTTACACTAGGTTTACACCAAACACTTAACTGTACTTTATTAACATCCGTTGAGTGTTGTACAACCGTGAGCAATCTCACAGCGTTAAACAATTGCAGTAACAAACCAAATCTAAATTAACTTTTTTTACCATACTTATCCAATTGCGGTAAAAAAACAAATCTAAATTAACACGTTAGGGTTCTGCAACAAATCCGTGCCATATTTTCTTCACCGCAAAGCCATGGTTCTTCCTGCCGAACTACCAATCTTCGTTAAGGAAGACACAAGACTTGCTAGGAGATCAAGGCTTTCTATTTCGCTCCGTGATCCATTCCATATGCAGTTGACAACTAGAAGACTTCAACACAGTGATGAGATTGAAAAAAAGGAACTAAAAATATTACCAAAGCCATATCAAATCTTGCATTAAACATTTCGCTAACCTATTTGTCTTCACCGCCAAACCATGGTTCTTCCTCACGAAGTCACAGATTCTCTCAGTCTTTCGTTACCTTTCGGCTATGGATGATTTGACCCTTACCAACTTTACCGATAATAGCACTGAAATAGATAATTAGGATGGTGGTGTTTTAACAAAAGATCACGGGATAGAACAAAATTTCGTTTACTGAAGCGACCATTTATGAGGATTTTTAAATCATCAGTTGTTGACCCTTACCAACTTTACTGAGTTGCGTATATTTCACATATTACCTCTTACAGTATTCATCCTTAATAAAATTGTGAAGAGCTTTTTTAGTTGCTTGATTTGGGTGTTGGGTGCAATAATCAAAAACAAAGAAAAATCAAATAAGCAAAAGTTATTGATACTTAGCTCCTTTATAATGGAAGTGATTGCTTTGACGAAACGAACAAACTCCCCGTATCTCCGCAACAGCAACAAGGCAAAATTTTGGAAAATAGAGTGAGTCACGTGTTCAACACGCTGTCCTTAAGACATTAGCGCCCGGCTACACTCAAGAGTGATGCTATAGCCCTCACAGGACGGATATCTCCAGGATAAAACACCCTAATACACCTACTACTAGCATATGTAGTAGATGCTCAACTTGAGCTTGGCAACTCCGAAAAAACCGTTAAGGAAAATCGCGAATGCTTAAAAACCGCTATAAAATATTTTCCCTTAGGGGTCCCTCTAAAATATAGAGCAACCCCTTTCCCATAGATTTTACAAAAGTAGTGAATTTCTTTATATAATTGACAAATACAACTTAAGAAGAAAAACTCCCCGATGTGGGACTAAAAGCTTTATATAGTTTCTTAAAACTACTAAAAATTGGAAACTCCACGATGTGGGACTAAAAAGTTTCATTCACAAAATAAAACAATAAATTATAATTTTTTATTAAAACTTTAAAAAATTATTTTTTTATTAATCGTTTTCCAACAATCCCCCACATGAATGAAAACTCAATAAAACATGAAAACACAGATAGATCTTGGTAAATAAACATCCCAACCTCACGATCCAAACAGACTGATCGTGCAAGTGTTGAAATCATACTAGTCATTTCTACGTCCTCTCCCTCACACAAAAGTGTGTTGACCCCAGTGTCATACTATGGATTGCATAAATCATAATAGTATTGAGAGCTTTCATCTTTAATTCTCACATGGTGAGACTATAGGTATCTTTCACCAAAGTGAAAAAGCATGAACTAGTGAACCCTTAGTGACCTTTAGGTCCTAAGTTCCAGTAATACCAAAACCATCAAAATGGAAATCACATAAAAAACGCAGGAAATACCATTTTAGGCAGAGGTGTCCATGAGGTCTTGAACCTTTGCTTAGTGAGATATTACCAGAATTACTTGCTAGAGACAGTGAACTATGTCTTGAACTGCTAGCATTTGATGTAATTCGTGATAACAACCACGGGTGATATCTCCAAGATTGCTGCCAAGCTCGTGCCGTTTTGTCCGTTTTGGCCCTGGACGTATCCTGTTTCTCAGAATGCTGTAGAGAATCAGCTCATATTCTCACAGGAAGCGACCCACTTTCTCATTCAGATAGGTGAGTTTCCATAAAGAGTGTTACTGCTACACCCCACTTCAATCGTAAATTGAAACTATAGAACTCATTAAGACTTATTAAAAAGTCATCCTCCACATGCAGCCACACTATCACGTCTACACCATAGGGAAGGGACAGAGAATGAAAATCTCTGATAGTGTTTACCTTTACCCACCACAAATTAGTTGTCTCATTCGAAACCTTGATCATGGGATCTCCAGTCAGCAAGGTTGAGTATCCTTCATGGCAAGTTTAATATATGAGCTTAAGCCCCAACCCCTTCGATGCATTTTTAACTATCTCTTTGTAAAAACCTTTCGTCAAAGATTGCGCGATATTCTCCTTGGACTTTATCCAATCAATGGAAATAACGCCGATTGAGATTAGTTATTTCTTAGCTTTAACTATTATAGCTTGGCTAACACAATGTATAGATATAGCTGGCACAGGCCTATGCCAAAGAGGAATGTCTTCTAAAAATCATCTTAGGCACTCGGCCCCCTCTCATGCTTTATCTAACGCAATACTCTCAGATTCCATAATGAATTGAGCGATATGTTTGTTTGGAAATCTTCCAACAACAAACCCACATGTTAGAGTGAAACCATATCCACTCGTAGACTTAGACTCCTCTGAGTCAACTATCCAGTTTGCATCATAAAGTCCCAAGGACAACAAGATACCTTTCATAAATCAAAAGAGTATTTTAGGTACCATAATACTCTACTCAGTGCATCTGAATTCTCTTGCTCTGGACTACAATTATATCCACTTAACTTACTCATTATATAGGAAATGTCTGGACTCTTACAGTTCATTAAATTCATCAGACATCCTATAACTTTTGAGTATTCAAGTTAAGATACTCCACTACCCTTATTTTTCTTGAGACTACAAGAATAATCGTACGAAGTACAAGCAGGTTTACAATCAGACTGATTGTATCTCTTAAGCACAACTCAACATAATGAGAACGACTAAGACTTATAAATGTTTGATTATCTTCTAATCCTCATCCCTAAGATTACATCAAAAGGGCCCAAGTCTTTCAAGTCAATGTTCTCATTCAGTGCATGTTTTTAGTGGAATTGATCACATCTATGTTTGTATCAAGCATATCATCAACATACAAGCATACAATTACACAGACATCCTTAACAAGTTAATTGTAAACATACTTGTCAGATTCATTAATTTAAATCCACTATCCATTATCACATGATTAAATTTTCCATGTCACTGTTTACGTGCTTATTTGAAAACCATACAAAGATTTTTCAAATTACAAACTTTGTATTCACAACCTTTCACTACAAAGTCTTCAGGTTTATCTATGTAAATTTCTTTACCTAATTCACGGTTTTAGAAAAAGCTGTCTTAACATCCATCTGATGTATCTCTACGTTCTTTATGGCAGCAATAACAATTAGTATCTCAACGGAAGTAGTTTCCGTCACAATTGAATTAGAATCAAGGAAATCTACACCTTCTTTTAGTTTATAGCCTTTAGCTACCAACTTAGCTTAATATTTTTCCACAGTTTCATCTACCTATCGTTTCCTCTTAAAGACTCATTTACATCCCATGGTCTTACAACCTGGAGGTAAACTAGCAAGCTCCCAAGTCTGGTTCCAACGGACTGAGTCCATTTCACTAAATGAAGTTTCTTACCAGAATGAGGTTTCAGTAGATATCAAGGCTTCTTTACAAGTCTGTGGCTCGGACTAAGCTAGGCATGTTATGAAGTCGGTTTCATAAGAAGTCTCAAGTCTAATTATTTTACTTCTCTTAGGCTCAACATCAACTTCATCTTCCTTTAAAATAAGTTCTGACTATTTGAAAATAAATCTAGGGGATCAACAACACATCTCTAATGAGGTACATGTTTAGAATAAACATGTTCAAAGAACTCAACATCCCTAGATTCCGTAATAATATTCACACCAATGTCAGAAAAAATCAGAACAAACAACCAAAAATCTATTTGTAGAAGTATACTTAATATACCCTATACGAAAACACAATCAACATTTTTGGTTTCAATCTAGTTCTTTTAGGAAGAGGAATTACAATCTTAGTCAAACGCACCCACACTTTGACACATTCATAAGAAGGTCATCTACCGTTCCATAAACCATATGGAGTTTCATCTGATTCTTAAAAGGGTACTTTATTCAGGATATACTAGTTAAGAGGACTGCCTCCCCCCACAAGGCCGCAGGTAATCCTGAACTAATCAACATGGAAATTATCATCTCCTTAAGGATAAGGTTGTTATGTTCAAGGCTTCTAATTGGTTTCCAACTTCAAGTTTATACATCTTAAGGCTTCTAAGGCGTCATCCTTATCCTAAGCAACTATACAAGATAGTACCTTGTACAATCATCTACGGAAGTTATAACCATCTTTTACCACAGTGATTTTGGGTTGAACTCATGTCAACTAGGCCTAACTGAATTAATTTTAAAGGCTTATAATTACTCTGAACATTTGTGCTAAAAGATTTTATAGCATATTTTGATTCTTCACAGATTTCACTTTTATGTTCAAAATCCAAACTAAATTTGGGTACGAAGCCTATGCTAGCCAGTTAAGCATTGACTTATAAGTTTACGGTTCCAAGTCTACCACGTAAAACAATCAATCACACAAAGATATCACAAGAATCAATTACGTTCACATCATCAGTTTTTCCGTTAAGCTTATATAGACCCAAAGTCCTATAACTCTTGCTTAAAAAATCACTGCCTAGTTACAACAAGTTTTCCAGATTCAATTAAGATCTTAAATATTTTTCCATCTACAACAGAACAAGATACAAGATTTTCGCATATGCTCGGAACATGAAAACTTCATTCAATGTGAGAATATTACAGATATGAGCTTCTGCTCGACCTTTTCCTTTTATGCAACCTCTATTGCATATGAGTTACTCAATAAGAGTTTCTCGACATCCCCTATCCTATGATAGGAGGTGAACAGGTCTCTGTTTCAACAAACATTCTTGGTGGCTCCAGAGTCCACCTACTGGTCTCTCACATTGGTTATTAAAATAACTTCCGACATCACTCCACCAAACTCGTTCTAGTTTGTTTCAACTAAATTAGCATTAACTTTCTACTTATTAAGGTTTTTATGTTGTCTACAATTTACTGCCGCGTGGCCAGGAATTTTACAAACATAACACTCACCCTTAACTAAAGTAATTCTGGATTCATGTTTACGAAATATACCTTTATCATGAAGACCATGCTTATAGTTGCGTTCGATGTTCTCACCTTTTCCATCTTTGGAAGATTTGTTTCCAGCCACATGCGGCTATTAGCCATGTCCCTCGGAGATGACACCTTTATTAACAAATCACAATTCCAAATCAGAAAGTAAAATATGAGTTTTGAAGATAACATCTATATATACAAACTTCGTTTGAATCAGCGTTTCAAAAAACTCATGGTTACCCCCACAAAAATTAATTTAGTTAACAACAATTTTCTGCTCGTCAGAATTTTTCAGAAACGTTTTTCTGTTTTGTAAAATATCAAACAAATAGTTGTACAACTCCAAAAATTCTGAAATTTTACGCGGGTAACTATCAGGATGTCTACTACGTTGTGTCAAAAGGGTTCATCGAAATTCCTTCTATATTAAAAGATAAAATTGAAACTCTACAGTTGACCAGAAATTCGTTTTTGTTTTTCACTCCACAATTAACATCCATGATTCACAAACCAATCAATCGTTTTCGATTATTACAAATAATAATGTCTTAAGATTGTTGGGTGCAATAATCAAAAACAAAGAAAAATCAAATAAGCAAAAGTTATTGATACTTAGCTCCTTTATAATGGAAGTGATTGCTTTGACGAAACGAACAAACTCCCCGTATCTCCGCAACAGCAACAAGGCAAAACTTTGGAAAATAGAGTGAGTCACGTGTTCAACACGCTGTCCTTAAGACATTAGCTCCCGGCTACACTCAAGAGTGATGCTATAGCCCTCACAGGACGGATATCTCCAGGATAAAACACCCTAATACACCTACTACTAGCATATGTAGTAGATGCTCAACTTGAGCTTGGCAACTCCGAAAAAACCGTTAAGGAAAATCGCGAATGCTTAAAAACCGCTATAAAATATTTTCCCTTAGGGGTCCCTCTAAAATATAGAGCAACCCCTTTCCCATAGATTTTACAAAAGTAGTGAATTTCTTTATATAATTGACAAATACAACTTAAGAAGAAAAACTCCCCGATGTGGGACTAAAAGCTTTATATAGTTTCTTAAAACTACTAAAAATTGGAAACTCCACGATGTGGGACTAAAAAGTTTCATTCACAAAATAAAACAATAAATTATAATTTTTTATTAAAACTTTAAAAAATTATTTTTTTATTAATCGTTTTCCAACATTGGGTTCTTATATGAAACATTTAAGTTTTATCTTTTCAGAGTTGCATGGTTCGTACAAACCGCATTTGGTTCCTTGGGGTTTAGGGACTTCTCTTTGCAATATATTTGCATGGCAACTAGAAGTCTTTAATGGCGGTGAAGGAAGTGTGATGGCGTTTCTTGACGTATGACGTAGGGTCTTCTTCGCTAACGAAGTACATGAGTGTTGCGGATGGCGTCTTAATATCGTTTAGAGCATGAGCCTTGGCTAACTGTGCAAGAGTGTTACATTGGGCTTAAATCTTCATCAATGGCTTGCACCATTTACATGATGTGTTGTAATGTCTAAATATAATTATTGGCTACATTTGTTATCAGTAAGGTCAGTGGTGTGTGGTTTGGGACTTAAGCCAGGTGTTGGACTTGCTTTAATCCCATTCCAGTTTCTAGGGGCATACCATGTAGTTTTAGTAGATAAGTGCATTATGTACGTGTAGTTAATGGGTGAATCTAATGTTATTAATTGGTAAATTGCTTGGGATTTTTTGATGGGTTATTTTGTTTTTGGTACTCACGTTTTGTCCAATTTTTGAGTTTGGTCTAACATTTGTCCAATTTGGTGTTTGGTACTTGGAAACCACGTTGACCCGGGTTGACCATCTTATATGTTGACTTCTGTTAACAATTTATTAAAAAATTTATATAAAATGGAATTATTAAATAAATTTACTATTACACCCTTATTCATTCATTAACCCTAATTCTTTCAAAAGAAAGAAATCCGAATGCTTCCTCCCCGAACCCTTCACCGCCGCACCACCATCACTTTCTTTCTCTCTAACCAGAGAAACACCGTCACTATTGCTTTCTCACTTTTTCCGTTTATTTTTCCTTGCCAAGCCATCTTCTATTCTTTCTACAAACCCCAATATTCATAAATAAGATGAAGTTTCTGGTCTTATTAATGGATCAATTTAAGTAACTCACAGTGAATAATAGATTGATGCTGAAAGAGCTTCCTTGAAATTAGTAAAAGGGTTTTTATCGAATCACAATGGATTATGATAAGAATCTGATTTTAACCAAAAATTTAAGAACTCAAAATTCAATTTAGGGTTTTGGAGAAGATGAGGAAACTGTAAGATTCAGTTAGTGAATAAAATAATGGAGTTCAATTAAGAATCATAAACAAAATCAGAACATGTATTGCTTCGTTTTTAGCTTCATCACCTCAATCATTATCAATAAAGTTAGGTCATGTTGATTGTGATAGTAGGAGATGCAGATTAAAGAATGATCAGAGTCCTTGAGGAATCAGGAGAAGTGGGTTTGTTTTGGAATCCAAATTGACACCACATACAAGAAGCATGAAGCGAATCGATTGATTTTTTGGGGAGAAGTGATTAACGGAATGGTTGTTGCGATTGATTCTTTGGGCAACAAATGCGATTGATATTTATTGGTCTAGCCATAATCCTACTGCTCATAATCGTTAGGTAAGACTTTATTTCTCAGATTGATTTGATTGGGGATTTGGGGGTTTTAATTTGAGCATCAATTTACAGAAGTGTAAAGTGTTGCCGCAGATTTGGGTTGTTTTCCAGAGTACAATGGGTTTTGGTGGAGGTGACGGACGGTGACAGAAATCAAGAGACGGAGATTTCCAAACATAATATTTTTCGTCAATATTTGTAAAGTGGAAGGATATAACAGTAAACTTGTATATTAATTAGATTTATATAATATTTTTAATAATTACTAAAAAGAAGTCAAAAGTTAACCGAGTCAACGAGGGTCAACGTCTTTTCCAAGTACCAAACACCAAGCTGGACAAATGTTAGACTAAACTCAAAAATTGGACAAAACTTGAGTACCAGAAACAAAATAACCCTTCTTCCGTAGTTTGATATGCTTGGAACTCCTCTTCATGTTCGATGATACTAAACATGTATCTTCAGTTACTTGGAGTGATTGATATTTTATTCATAACGAATAAATGATAAAAAATAACCCATCTTAACTGCAGACGTGGGTCAAGCGTTGAACAATTTCGGATTAACTGTTGGTGTGGGGTGGTGTGGTGTGCGGGGAGAAAGGTTTACTGCACCGAATTGACGCGACACCAAATCAAAAATGCATGGCGATGGGACTAGACGTAGCTGAAACCACCAAATTTAAAATGCATCGGAACGGGGACGAGGCGAAGTCGAGCCACACCAAACCAAAAATATGGTAAAAGTAAAAAAAAAAAAAATATGATGGTGGATGGTTTCGGGGCTGCCCGCTGCGTAGAGAATCAGGATCTAATTAGTAACTTTTTTCTTGGACTCAAACTCAATTCCTTTACCATAACTGGTTGTCATAAAATCCTAATTTACTGATTCCTCCATGTGAGTAGAGAATCAGGAGCTTTTATTTTTCTTTTATTCTTTTTTCTTTTTTTTTTTTTTTTTTTTTTTTTTTTTTTTTTTTTTTTTTTTTTTTTGCGATGGTCTTCAGTTTTTTTAATATATGTGGTCCTCACTGCTCAATGATAATTTTTGAATTTGTTTCAAATGTTCCTGGACATGGCCTTACGATTATACAAAATCAAGTTGAAGATATACCATATGATTGAACTATTTAGTGTTCCTGTTTTACTTAGTGGTATTCCCCTTGTGTCTTTTCGGTTTCCAATTTATGGTGTTTTTTTTTTTTTGTACACCTACATTTTGGAGCCAACAAATACGACATCCGCAATATCGGTAGGATGGTCAACTCCAAACATCAATTCGATTAAGATCAATACAGATGGGTCAGCAAGAGGTCACCCAGGTTTTGCGGGAACAGGTTTCATCTGCAGAGATTCCGAAGCTCGAACCTTAATGGCTTATCTCAACCATTAAGAATTACGACAGCCTTAATCGCAGAAATTTGGGCTCTACTATTGGCTTCAAGAACGGCAACAAAAAGACAATGGACAAAAGTCATCTTTGAAAATGACTCAGAAAATCTTTTACGCTTCATCACTTCCTCTACCCCCTCCTTGACACATCGCAGGGATGATTGAAGAAATAAAGAATAGATTCAGACAGATCCCACAGGCTGCTATTCAACACAACTATAGGAAAGGAAACCAAGCAGCAGATGGTCTGGCCAATCATGCGGCAGATGAAAGTCAAGCGAAAAATTCATCAACCAAAATATGGGACCAGGCAATCTCTCTTTTTATTAGTCAAATTCTATTTCATGACTTCGTGGGTACCACATATCCACGACAAATTGTAACGTAATTTCTCCTTAATAAATTGTAGTGTTCTGCATAACCAACTTTGTTGTAACGGTCCTATATACTTGGATTCTACTATTCACTGAAGAAGAACCACTAGCCAACTATAAGGTTTAAAGGTTCCAAATTTCCAACCTAAAGTTGCCAGTGCATATAGCTAGTTTCTAGCAAAACCCAAAGGTTAAGCTTACCTTCGACCTTTTTGTGGGGAAATTGTGGTAAAACAAATTTCAAGCATGTGGGTAGCCATGCGTGTTTTTAGAATTCCGAGAAAGTTAGTCCTAGAGCAATTTGAAGAACAGAAGTACAAAAATAAATGACACAAAAAATAAATGATTGAGCAGTCCCGTGTGAGACAGCTTGGCGGGACCTACACATGCAATTGAAAATTATAAGAGATAACCAAGTGCCATCCTTAATTATTCTTTGCTAACATTATAGACAGTGTTACAATGTCATTTTCCATTTTTAAGCATTTAGAGATACTGCTAATATTTGGATATTAGCAGAAGTAGAATATCACCTGGCCAAGAGTAATTGGGCTCATCTTGAGATGGAAGAATGCAGTAGAAATATTATTCTGGAAAAGAAAGCAAGCACTATCCGATTGCCAATTGTCGATAAACAATCCGAGAAGAAACTATCCATTGCAAGAAGTTCAGATATTGTTACCAAAAACTTCCATGCAAACCCACATTGAATTTGGCTTCCCTACGTAAAGCAATGTGTGCAACTGTATACAAAATAAAACAAAAACCAACATACCAAAATACGAGTACGAGTTTTCTAATATGACATAACCAAAACAAAATCTGTGACATGTACTCCATATAAAACTGAAAAATCAAGTGTTGCATTCGTCACCGTTTTGCATCCTGTTGAGGAGTCAACCCGGAGCATGTATAGCGACAAAGACGTTGCATGCCTTGTCTTCTTTGGTCTAATCATTAACAACAACGAATAGTTCTCTGGTAAATTTATAGTTACCAAAGCATAAGCCGACACGTGGTCATAGGAAGGCACGGGAATCTGGTGAAAAGATCTTATTTCAAACCCCGAGATTCGTCGTCAGGGACTTGTCAAATCAAGTCAAAATTATCCTTATCCACACGGCAACGAAGTAAAGTTTGGGACGAGGTAACTCGCCAAAAGGGACGAAGAGCGCGAAAGGAATCAGATGTCCATTACGAAATGACCACGAAATAATGTGACTTGGCTTGGAAGAAAAGCTACCCCGCGAAGTAGATAAATTATCGAGTAAGAAATGGGACAGGTGTCCCGACAAGACCACGTGAAGTCAGCGAAAGGTGGGGAAAAACTTTATGGAATATGCTCCAGGCGAAGCATAAAGCAACCTCGGCGAGATGATATGAGCTGTATGCCACTAAGGTTTCTTAGGCCTATAAATAGAGACAATGTAAAGGGAGAGATCTTGGGGAGAGGGAAAGGTCTAGCATAGCAGAGAGAGAGAGTTAGGGTTTCCTTGTAATCATAGGCTGGGAGAAGGGATTAGGGTTTCCTTACAACCCACGAGTATAACTTGTATTTTTTTGGGATTAATAAATAAGTTTAAGTTCTAGTGTTTATTATGTCTTAAATCTTGTATATTTTTTATTTGGATGTGTTGCTGAATTTCGAGTAATCACAAAATTAGCCTGAGCTCTAATTTGGAAAATTTCTCTACTTCTGTCGTCTTCCTGCAAAACAAAATGAAAGGAGGATAGACTATTAGTTTTAATTTACGTACAAAATGGAAATTAACTCTTCCATATAACTAACATGGAAATGATGTCATACGTTAAATTGAAAAACATTATATTAGAACTTTAGAAGTTAAATTAGAGACCTTCTCTTGGCAAGCCACCTGTCTTCTTCTCAAATATAATAATTGACTATACCGTCGTAAATTGGATCTCGAAATTCTTCAATCCTCCCGAACTTTTGTTTTATACATGTTTGCTTTTGTTTTTAGGGTCTTTCTGCATCTTCTGTATATAGCCTTGTAACCTTTTCGGGTTGTGGTTCTAAGTATCAAAGTGCATTTTTGGAAACATAATTCATTAATATCAAGTGCACGTATCAACATATCATTGGTCCTCCATGTCCCTTTAAAAAACGTCACCATCAAAAAAATTCTCCTTAACATAGGCTTCCGTCATTAGTATATCATGTCCGTAAATCAAAAGAATAAGAAAAGAAAAGAACGATGGTGTATTCAAATTTCACTTTTGCCAATTCTTCTGCCAACTTATGGGGATTGCGGGACTAAAGCATTATCAGACAACTATATAAAACAGAGCACTCAGTGAAAAAATAATCGCTGCATTATGTTCAAGTCACATGATTCGATTTTGTTGCCAAAACATTTATTCCCAAAAAGGAGGATTCTTGTACCCCAAGAGACTTCAGATCCCTAAGTCTTATTGGTTTGGTGTACAAGATTATATTCAAGACACTCGCAGTTCGTCTGAAGAAGGTGATGCCGGCTCTAGTTTCTGATTTCCAGGGGGCTTTTGTTCATGGTAAACAGATTCTCGACGAAGTTCTAATTTCCAATGAATTTGTAGATAAGAGGTTGAAGGCTAATAAACCGGGAATTCTTTGTAAGATTGATATGGAGAAAGCTTTCGATAACGTTAATTGGCAAGCCTTGTTCACAATTTTTAATAAGCATGAGTTCGGCGACAAATGGATCTCTTAGATCAAATGGTGTGTAACTTCTACTCATTTATCTCTTCTTGTGAATGGAGGCTCTACAGAAAAGTTTATACCAAGTAAGGGTTTAAGACAGGGTGATTCGTTGTCCCCGTATTTGTTTCTTTTGGTGGTTGAGATTTTCTCTAAGCTAATAAATGATGCGGTGGAAAGAGGTCAGCTTTCTGGTTTTCAGGTAGTAGATCATGGGTCTATTATTTCCCATCTTCAATTTGCAGATGATACTTTAATCTTTCTTGATGCTTCTATGGAGGAAGTTCGTCGGCTCTTTACCATCTTGGTTGTGTTCGAAACTATACGGGTTTGAAGCTGAATTTAGATAAGAGCACTATGATTAGTGTGGGAGCTGATGGGGTTATTGATGATTTAGCAAGAGAACTTGGGTGTAAGACAGAAAAACTTCTGTTCACTTATATGGGGATGCCGATTGGAGCTCATTGGCACAATGTTTCTGTTTTGGAACATGTCTTGATTAGAATGGAACAAAAATTGGCGATGTGGAAGAAAAGACAACTTAATAAAGCTGATAGGTTAACCCTCATTAAAAGTTGTCTTGCGAGCCTTCCAATTTATTACTTGTCTCTTTTTAATTTTCCGGTGAGTGTGGAAAAAAGAATTATTAGGATTATGTGCAATTTTCTTTGTGGAGCAGTGGAAGGTAGAAGGAAATTGGTGTGGGTTTCTTGGAAGAAGATTACTGTTCCGAAGGTGAATGGGGGGATGGGTGTGAAAAACCTGAGGAGAATTAATCAACCATTGTTAGTCAAGTAGATTTGGAGATTTTCGAAGGCCAAAAACAGTCTTTGGAGGAAGTTAGTTAATCAATCACTCTCAAGGAAGGAGTCTGTGGAAGAATGTTACAAACATGGTTCCGAAGATCCATAGCATGATGACATTCACGGTAAGAAATGGCAAAGGTATTCGTTTTTGGAAGGAAAATTGGCTAGATATGGGGAGATTGCAAGACTTATTTCCGGTTGTTTACAAAGCGGCAAAGGCTAAGGATGCAACTATTTTTTAACATGATAGTGAATGGAGTTGGATTCGTGAATTCAAGAGACCACTAAAATTGAATGAACAGTTAGAATGCGGTTTACTAAGGCGTGATCTAAATCAAGTTCCTGACCTTGTAGAAATGGATGATAAAAATGGAGATTCTGGATAGCTTCAGCATTTCAAGATGTTATGATCGGCTTACAGGCAATCTGGATGAGTGCGGCTTCGACAGGTTTCTTTGGAAAGGCAATATCCCAAACAAGGTAAGTTTTATCATTTGGGCTACCTTCCATGATTCGCTCCCAACAAGGGATATGTTGCACCATCGGGGAGTGAATATTGATAGTGACCAATGTGTGTTGTGCAATGATGTAAGAGAGTCAGAAAATCACATGTTCCTCCACTGTAAGTACTCTTTCGAGATTTGGATATATATTTCATTAAAGCTTTCAAGATAGCTTGGACAATGCCAAGAACTTTACTTCAATTATTCGAAGCGTGGTCTATCAATGTGCTGCAAGGTATAGGGAAGGATGTTTGGAAAATCTTACGCTATGCGATTTGTTGGATTTTGTGGAAGGAGAAAAATGAAAGGGTTTTTGGAGGCAGACATAAGTGTGTGCAAGAGAACATTGATTTGGTTAAACAATTGGTATTCTTATGGTCTTGTGACAACGATATTTTTAAGTATGTTGATCCTAGTTTAATTTGGAGTAATTGAGACACTCTAATATGTATGTTCACTGTTTTGACCTTGGATTGATCCTTGGTTTCTTCTTCTTTTTAATATAACCTTCTCTTCGAGATTATATATATATATATATATATATATATATATATATATATATATATATATATATATATATATATTTAAAATAAAATAAAAATACGAACTTCGTAATTCAGTCTGGATAAAAACTTGGTGCCAAGCAACTTCATTATGTTCAAATGAAAAATTAATAAGGCTTGATTTGCATGATTAACAACAAAGGTGACTGGTTTATAATCCATGTATCGTTGACCGCACTTTTGTTCTCATTTATCCGCCATGCGATAACTAAGTTTAGCCTCCTGTGAAAACAAGTTTACAACAGCCCGTGAACAGAAATACACCACAAAACTAGCTTATTCTAAATGGGGGATATGTGACATGTCCATTGAAAAGTTGGTGCAAAAATGTAACGGAAAAGCTTCAAAGTTCAAACGATGTGTGACATATATTCATATCCAATGTCTTTACGATGTCTTTTTCTATGTCCGAGTAATACAGTTGGATACAGTAAATTCTGTGAGTTTGATCACAACAAAGTAAAAAATAAATTTGATATTCTTTGTATTCAGGGATCAAGCCATCAAGGGGTTACTTTTTTATAAACAAGCTATATGCAAGGTATTCCTAATAAGGTGAGTTTTATGCTATCGGCTTTGTTTCATGATTCTCTACCTACTTTAACTATGCTGAGACATAGAAGAATAGATATTCAGGATGTGAAATGTCCATTTTGCAAAGGAGAGGATGAAACAGCAGATCATATATTCTTGAATTGTTCTTATGCTTCTGCAGTTTGTGTTCATTTTATCAAGGCATTTAAGGTAGATTGGGTTTTCCCAAGTTCAGTGAAGAGGAATTTTGATTCTTGGAAGTTAAATAACATGACAGGTGGGTGTAGGGATGTATGGTGGAAATTGATTTATGTTGTTCATTGGCACTTGTGGAATGAAAGAAATAGAAGAATCTTTGGAGGGAGAGCAATTGATTCAGATGAGGTGATAATGCTTATTAAGCAGTCAGTTGCTCTTTGGTCATTTGATACCAAAGTGTTTAAGGATGTTTCTGTAACTCAGATTTTGTTTCATTGGGAAACAGTCTTACATTTGTAATCTTGTAAGCTGTGTCCTTCTCTGTAATTTTTTTTTTTAATATAACCTATAACCTTCAAATTTCAAAAAAAAACCCTTATTAGTTGGTGGTTATTCTTCGGTGAATGGTAGAATCCAAGAGTATGTAGGACCGTTACAACAGATTTTGTATCGTAGAGGCTCCAAATGTAGGTTGAAGAAAAAGAGAGCAAATGTTGATAAGTTGCATATCCAAAGTACTTAAAAGCAAAAGCTCAAATGGAAACCACTGATTATAGACAAGAATTTTGACATTGTAATGTGGTCGTGTAAATACTCTTCTACCTTGTACTTTTGTCGACTGATAAGTGGATTAATATATCACCTGAAGGCTTTGTCCAGTTCTTTATATGTGTGACGTCCAATTTAATATGCACAAAGCGGAGAATGAATATTTCATAATTGATGAGATTTAAACTTCTTCCGGCAACATCGAAAGCATGGACTTTTAACTTTAGTTTTCTCCCCATCTCAAAATTTTCTCCGCAATATTAATATCTAACAATCACTATTTTATAAAGAACGTGATTTAGCTCTTTAAGCAAGAAAAAATAGTAGTAAATGTATATATAAGTACAAGAATACGCCAAAAGAATAACTTGCGATTATTATTTCTTTGATCTCTACAACTTTATCGTGTTCAAATGAACAAATAAATGCGACTACATGAACAAGTGCAATTGCATGAACAACATATAAAGTGACTAGTTCAGGTATAAAGTGCTAGTTCAGTCACAGGGACGAACTTCAGAGGCTGGAAAAGAAAGTCCGGGCAACTGGGCAAGTAGTTTTGGTGAAGCCCGATATTTGGTTAGTTTTTTTTATGGTTTGTGGGCCTGGAGGCCTATCTGGGTTAAATCCGTGGTTAACTTTCTCGCAAGTCCGCTCTTGGGATCATGCGAAAATTGCTTAGGAATTTGATATAGTTCAACTATACGATCCACTTGTCAAGGTTTGAAGAAGTAAAGTTACATGACTAGCTAAGTGCACTAGACTTGATCAATGAGCAAAAAATGACTTGCACTGGGAAAAACTAAAAGCACAAATTCTCATACTTCAAATGATTTTTTCTTAGCTTACCAAATTCTTTTATGCGGCCAGCAGCTTCACTAAAGCTACACAAGTGATCAACCGATCTGCGAGTGACCTACAAAATTACGAAGGTGCATAGTAATGCACCTACACGAAAAGATAATTCGGAAAATGGGTCATTTGTCCAAATATTTGTCCAAATATTTTTTATGTCTGAGTTGTTGGTTTATTGATTTACGGTATTAAATTGATGATTGACTGATTTTGTGTTGTATTTTGTGCTCCAATCAAGATAACCGGATCTACATATCACTTTTTGTATATCCTTACCGAAAAATAAAGAAAAAAAGTTAAGGTCCATTTGACAAACGATGTACTCCATCCATTTCGATTCATTTTCTAACGATTTTTGGGGGACCATGGTTTTCTTGGGGGACCATGGTTTTATTTTGGGTAAAGACATTAGAAGTAATTCTAGGTCACCCCATATCTAGTTATTTATTTAATACCTAATCTACCCTCTTAATTAATTTAGGTTATGATTAGTGAAATGATTTAGGTAAAAACAATTAGTGAGATTAAATTAAAAGATGGGTTTATTATTAGTTGAGTAGAATTATTGTGAGAGTAGAGTTAGAGAAGATGAATGAGAAAAACATGGAAAATAAAAGTTTTTCCAATTCACCCCCTTTGAGTATTCAAGTGACGAAAACTCATCTGATTCTTCATCTCCATCCTCTCCTAGAATATTTGTTAATCTTTAAAATGATCCGTATTTGGCTTATTTCTTAGATGGTGATTGTATTCTTCCCCAAAATGAAACTCAAGATGAAAATGATGGATTTTATCAACCACAACCGGAGGAAGAGTATTTGGGTGAACAAGTATGCTCCAAACTTAGATAATGTATGTTGAATTGGTAAAACTTCCCCAAAAATGTAAATTTTTGAACTGGATTTTGCACAGTTCGGTTACATTATATGAAGAACATGTAACCGAACTCTTCTGAAGGTGTAGTTCGGTTGCCTTGTGAGATGAATAAGTAACCGAACTCATTTGAAGATGTAGTTCGGTTACTTTATCCAAACACGCAGGTTACCGAACTCCACATTAATGGAAGTTCTGAGATGCAATGTTATGTTCGGTTGGTTCGCAAACGGCATGTACCAACTATCTAACCGAACTATGCTTAATAAGTTCGGTTGTTTCACAAACTTGAAACTAACAACATAACCAATCGAACTTAACAAACAAAAAAAAATCTGAAGTTCCAGTGTCTAGTTCGGTTATCTACATAAAATACAAAGTAACCGAACTATGTTCCTTTTATTAGTTCGGTTGTTGCGATAAAATTCACATGTTATTGAACTCGGTTCCTTTTATTTGTTCGGTTGCTTTGCAACTTGCTTAACCAACCGAAAAATGAGTTCGGTTTCCCCGATAAAATTATTATGTGACCGAACTTATTTGTGATTGCATTGATGTTGTTACATTTCTTGTAGATGGAATCACAACCTATACCAATGCATGATCAACCTTCTCTGATTGGTATGTTGTTCGAAGATACATCTACTCACTATGTGAATGAGTTGGTATTTGACTTACCTATTGATGCGAAGAATTGGGCTAGAGAACTGTTCTTCGTGTTCTTCGTTTCATGGAGTTCGGTTAAGAAACTAGGTCAACAATAAAAGACGCTCTAACCGAACTAAACACTGTAACTTTAATTTGAACCCTATTTTGATGATTTCTAATCAATTGAATCGATGAAAATCAAATTAAAAGAAATTGGTTTCTCGGGAAATACCTGCTAATCGGTCCCATGGAAGAATCAGGCTTCTTACTGCGTCTATTATACTGGATTATGGATTCACTTGGATCTTCCACTTCTTTATGAATCTCAAAATCACTTGGCTGATTTGCTAGATGTCTTAATGGGGGACCTGTTCCTGGAGTCTTTTGGTTTTCTTTCGAAGAACCATTCTTATAGTCGATTGATTAATCGACGATTAATCGATGAAGACGATGTTGAAAGGAAGGAGAAGAAGAAGAATAAGACTTTTTTTTCTTTGTGCGGCGGTAGGGTAGTCTGATTTTGGTTTTTGTTAATAGATTAGATTAGGTTTTTTTATATTTTGGTAGTTATTAGTTTAGTTATAATCTCAATTAGGATTAGTGGGGCAAATTAGTAATGTCTACATTTTAGGACATCCTTTATAAGTATAAGTTAGATGGCCTTATAAAACAATGGTCCCAAAAAAATCATGGTCCCCAAAAAATCGTTCTTTTTTAGAAAATAGTTGGGTTTATAATTTAGAGCAAGTGTTAGATTTGATTGATAATTTAAATGTTGATGTTAATGGGTTTACAATTGACTGGTTGATTTTATATGGATTATAAGTATCAGATCTAAGAATTCTAATTTTATGTCTTTGTATCAAAATTGATATGAAAAAATGGACATGGATTGAAAATGAAGGAGGTGCAGGCAGGTGGTGGCGAAATCAAAATTGGTATGAATGTTAGGATTTGAAAAACTGGTGTAAACGAATCCAAGGGTGGTGTTGCGGTGGTGCAGGTGGAGGAAAGGGGCGGCGGCGGTGACGGTATTACTGGTCACGGTGGTGGTTGTGTTTTACTGTAACGGTGGTGATGGTGTAGTTGGAAGCTATAGGAGGGTTGGTGAAGATCACATTAAATTTTGATTTTGGTGGCAGTGGTTAAGGTGGTGTTGATGGTGGTAGTAAAGGTTAGGGTTATGATGGTGGGTGTGATAGTGGTGACAGAATCAGAAAATAGTTGATTAAGTATAACAAAGAGAGTACTGTATAAATTGGTGATGGGGCTGGTGGGGAAAGAGGTGGTGGTGGAGGTGGAGGTGTTATCCTTAGAGGTGGTGGCGTTGTGTGCTATGGTGGCGGTGCGGGGATGGAACGATGGTGGTAATGTTGTGGTTGTGATGGTTGGGGTGATGGTGGTAGAGGTGGTGTTATTATGGATATGGTGATGGCGGTGGTGGTGGATGTGATTGTTGCAATGATTATGTTACTGGTGGTGATATCGTCGGTGGTGGTAGTGGTTGGAAATTCGTAAAGTCATCTTCTCCAACGAACCATATCAAATCTACATACGGAATAAATATTCAAAATCCTTATTAGATGAACGACTTACATTGAATTCCGTGTTTTTTGGGCGAGCGAAGCGAGGGAGGACCTTTATATGGCTACTTTTTTTGTAAAATGTAAGTGAACAATTGACACAAAAAGATTGGAAATGGTTAGGGCCGAAAAACTAAAAATGTCCCTCCCTTTTAGTCTAATTACTATAACTCCTTATGTATTTTATCTTTTCAGGGGTATAATTGGAAAGCAAACTTTAATATAACACATCTGAAAATCCGTGTCTTGGAATTTTACAAATTTTATCTCGTTGGAAAGGTTATTAAAAACTCTACGCGACGAGTACGAACGACGATATCAAATTTAGAGTTTTTTACGAAAAATTCGGAGGTATTTATCATTTTAGGCACAATTTTGGAAAATAAATGTATATCCATTATACAAACCATCACAAAGGATACATAATACTTTATGTAGCAAAATTTTGGTTTATGCATCAACTAATTTTCCGTTGCAACTAATAAAACGATGTACTCCCTCCGTTTCAAGAAAAATGATACTTCCATTTTAGGCATAATTCTCGAAAATTCAAACCACCACAAATGATGCATAACACTTCATGCAACCATATTTTGGTTTATGGATCTACTAATTTTCCGTTTCAGAAAAAGTGATACTTTCACATCCCGTTTCGGGAAAAGTGATACTTTAGCTCCGTTTCGGGAAAAGTGATACTGATACTTTTTCTGAAACGGGGCAAAAGTATCACTTTTTTCCGAAACGGGGAGAAAGTATCACTTTTTCTGAAACATGCGAAAGTATTATTTTTTCCGAAACTAGATGAAAGTATCACCTTTTGTGAAACGGGACGAAAGTAGTCGCAGACAAACTCCATCTTCATATTCTTCTTCGGTCGGCCCTCCCACCGTGACAAAGGTCGTACTAGTAAGTAATCTGATCCAACGAACCATATAAAAATTGCACACGGAAAAATCACAATCTTTTTTATCAAATTTCTAATTTGCGTTAGGATCCATTTGATAAAAAAATGGTCATAAAAGGGACTCCCTCCCTACGAGCCCTCCAGTCGAATGGCCCAAAAATGGGCATTGACGAAACCTGTCACTCTGGTAATGTGTATGGGAGTAATGCCTATAGCCTACTTGGGATCCGAAGTTAATAATCTGGTGATCACTGATAATCTTCAACTCCACCAGTCCATTCATGCGAACGTTCAAACGGTTAGGAACCTATTACTGTACCTGGGAAATATTTCAAAGAAAAAGAAATAAAAGACACCAAAACAATGATTGGTTTTTTTATTTATTATTTTATTATTCCCATAAGACAAAAGTGACTTGTGGTTTTCTCGCCACATAATTTTGTTTTATAAATCCGTAGTCAAAAGGTATTATGACACTCTGTTAGAATTTTGTTGATACGGAATCCTTTCATTGTCTTTATATCCTGAGTTATACGTGTGAGTATGCAAAATCGAAGTTCATAGATGTAAGACCTACACTTTAGTTTTCTCCATTATCTCAATACTTTGATATCTAAAAATATAGTCATTTTAAAAAAACAAAAGAAATTATGAGGTAACTCATTCAACTTAAGAACATATTAATAAATTCTTATTTTAAACTTATAACAGACATATTAAAGTAAGATTGTTGAGTTTTTGGGTTGAAAAATTGATGACAACAACTTCAGCAAATAAAGTGTGGGTAGGTTATAAAATGGAATGACTGTGGGTAACAATGATTCGGTATTAACCAGGAAAAGTTGATTACAAGTAAACGCTGGGTAGTATTATTCATTTTCCATGGAGAAATACTGTTCGCATTCCAACAAACTTAGAGCTTCTGCTTAGAAATAGGTGTACAAAATTACCATTTCTTGTCTTTTTAAGAGTATCTGCAAGAAGACATGAGCATAATTACGGCTCGACATAAATTCTCCAATAAAACTCACCAACTTTTCACTTCATCCATCCACGGTATTCTAACCTTATAGGCTGACGACCAAATTTTCAAGTCCAATTCCTGTTTTCAAATTCTAACAACATTATAAAAGGGCTAAAACACTGCACTAAACTAATGAACGACTCTATAAACACCAAAAAACTACATACCAGCAAATTATTGATGGTGCACTCATTATTGCTAGCATGGAAAAAACATCTACGTCCCGAAAAACCGATCTCAAAATATAGGAGAGTGTATCATATATCCGATTCCAAATCCCAATTATATTTACTATTCCTCTTGACATTTAAAAATCATAATACTCCAGATAGATATCCTCAGTTTCTTTTAAAAACGAGCAATATACTAAAAATAGAAGATTGCACAAGCAGCTAAGATCGAAGCCGGGCCAAACCAATGACAAATATAGCATCACAAGTGCACCACCAATTATTTTTGGGTATACAATAAAAATAAATGCCATGAGTTTAGGTTTCATTTTTCTACTCCATCTCACTTTCTCTAAGACATCGATATTTCCATGGATACCCTGATACTAAAGAACATTAGATGATAAATTGTCGTGTAACTCGTTGACAGAGCTCAAGAAAATAAATGTGAAATCTCAACTATTATAAACACAAAAGTAAAAACCTCATAAGTTTCAAGTGCATGCCTGAGAACAACGTCATCGTACTGGTGTTCCATGCTTGTAAAATGTTAGATATACATATTTTTAATGAATTCTCAAAACGTTTTATAGACCAAAGGGTTCTAAAATACTCTTTTTTTTAAAAAAAAAAATGGTAAATAGTAAAATAAAAGTTTTTAGAAAAAAATCAAAGTTATAATCAGCATCCTCTATTAAAAGCAAATGTAGATGATCCGCTACTCGCATTTGGCAAAGACTTGCTCTTCCTGTTGGGTTTACATAGGTATATATTACTCGGAAGGTGATCAAAAGCCAGTTTCACGCTTTGTTAGAATTTCGCGAATATAATATCTTTATTATCTTTTATACGCGGAAGTGTTCTTGTGTGTATTTGATATTCAATCCCGTGACCATAAGACTTCAATTTTAGTTTTATCCGGTATCTTAGTTTTTGAAATCTAACAATATAGTCATTTAAAAATAGAAAAGATTTGTGATGTAACTCAGTCAACTTAAGAAATTAAAATAGAAAATGATTTGTGATGTAACTCAGTCAACTTAAGAAATTAATACGTAAATTCTCATCTTAATCATATAAACACATGGATATAAGACTTTTCGAGTTTCCAAAGAAAAACTTGACCCCAGCAACTTCATCGATTTCAAATGAAAAATCAATAAAGTGTGAGGAGATAAAATTGAATGATTACCAAGTAAAGTTATGTTTGATATTTCTTGGCAAAAAAATTATAGTTTCGAAGCGAAACATTGTCATTTTTACCTGGAGAAAATAGTGTTTTCATCCGGATAAACTTAGAGCTTTTCCCTGAAATAGGTGCACAAAACATTTTTGTTCATATGGCATCTGCAACACCTGAGTTTAAGGAGTGCAAAGGATTGATGAACGAGTCAGAAAGCACCACAAAACTATAAAATTGCGATTTATTGATAGTGTGTACTTAATGCAATTTACATGAAAAAAGAACCTTATGCCCCGAAAGATGGTGACAAAATGTAGGGAATGTTATAGAAGGGTTTAAACAAAAAAAAATGGATAAGAAGAGAAGATGAATTAAATAAAGAACAATCTACAAATGTTCTACTAATGTTAGATTAAAGAAAAATTACAACAAAGTTAAATAAATAGAGCTTCCCAATTATTTATTAAGAAGGGAACTTGCAAAGTTTAGATGAACTTCCTTCCGCATTTTTCCAAGTCAAGATTAAAGATTTCATTTTCATACCCAGATCTGCTTTTTTCTTGAAAGTGTAATTTGGCTCAAAAGTATGTCTATTTCTCTCGAAGACAGCTGCAGCCGGAATCAAATTCCAAATATTACTTAACGTTTGGTATCTAGAAAATGTCCAACACCTAGCTATGATACCAAATATTTCAAATATTAAAGGTTGTACCTTGACCCGTTATTGACTGTTCGGTCAAACTGTTGACTTAACTGACTGTTAATTAAAATAAATTGCTAAAGACGTTAACGGACCTTTAACATTTGACTTATTAAAAGAAATTGTAATCAGTTATCACACTGATTTTATCAGACGGTCAGAAATGATCACTTTTTTTTCTTGCACATCCGTCGTTTGAGAAAACTCCGCAACCAGTTTTCTGCTGCTGCTAAAGGTTAAACCAAACCCACTCGGATGACTTATTCTTCTGCTGCTACCTATCTTAAACAAAAATTCCCCTTCTTTGAGGCATTTCATCAAATATGATTGATTATATGATTCTTTATTAATAACTCCCACCTAAAAAGCCAGATCCAAATCAACAAACCCATCACGCTATTATAATAGTTATTACCATTCACAATAATACTCTCTTTGATCAATTCCGGATTCAAATACAAAAAGCGGTGCTACACCATCTTGTTGAATCAGTCGGCAATTAAGGACCACAAGCTGAATCAAATGGTATGTTTGAAGAGTTAAATCTTCTTTCTTGTTCCTTACAACAAACCATTACATATTCTAAAAATGGTCATTTGTCCAAATATTTTTAAAACATGGTTCCAACGGACGAGTAAAAATTAGTATGGGTGAAATGGACACAAAAAAAATTTAGCAAGGATGAAACTGGATTCATCCTGACTTAAACTTAAAAAATAGCAAGGATGAAACTGGATGCATCCTGATGTAAATTGAAAATAAAAAAAAGTATTCGAAAATGGGTAGGATGAAACTGTTTACATCCTGACTATTTTTACATTTTTATCCATTTAAACAATATCAAAATGTAGATGTCTTTTTAACCAGGAATTATTGATTTTGGTCTTTTTAACAAATTTTGTGTTACATATTCTGTGAATCATTACCATTGTTGTTTGCTTTTGAGTATGATTTGAGATATGGGTTTTAGTATAATCGGGAATTGATACTGATTATAGAAGAGAACCAATGAAAAAATTAAACAGTGAATGAACACGAGTAATATCTCTAACTTGACGTTAGGAAAAATCTGGTAATTGTTATAATTTATATGTTTAATTATGTAAATAACCATATTCTGTTATGGAAACGTCAATAGGGTTAAGCCAATTGGTTGACTAGACAGTCAGTGACGGGTCAAGGTACCAACCCTTAATATTTTAAATTTGGGTACCAAAGCTAGGTGTTGGGCATTTACTGGGTACCAAACGCTAAATAATCCATATAATTTCATGTGTTTGAAAAGTGCACACATGGTTCCAACTGAGAGCTAGCATACTCATACTACGAAGTACAACCCAAGACCAACAATTACTGGGAATGACCAAAGACCATACCTTATGAGCTATTTTGCACTGAAGGAAGATATGATCTTGTGATTCTGTATCATCACCACAAAGTACACAAGAATTGTAGATATCCACACCTTTTGTTTGTAAAACATCGATGTTATTCAGCTTCTCATGCATTAAGCACCAAATCATAAAGTTTATCTTTGGAGGAACTGACTTCTTCTTGACAAAGTGATGAGGTGAATTCCGAAATCTTCAGCCAACTTGGCATAAAGAGTTTTAACACTGAAAATACCAGAACTATGGAGGGACCATCTCCTAGTATCCGAGATGCCATCCAACACTGGGGATAGTTACCAATACTGTGCATAAAATCAGCAAAAGAATCTTTTTTCGAGCTCGGTGAGATTCTTTTGATTGAAATGCCAGATTCCATCTGGAGATATCATATCTGCTAGCTTTGAGGACTTATTACAAGATAACTTGTAGAGTGAAAGAAAGCAGAAGCAAGCGATGTGTTACCACACTAAACATCTTTCCATAAATAGATATTCCTTCCCGAGTGAACAATCAACACAGAATTGAGACTCACTAGATGTGCAATCTCAGCAATCGTCTTCCAGCAAGACACACCATGCGAAGTGTTAATCATTTGTGTCACCTAGCAAGAGTAATCATCACCATACTTGTCGACAATAATTTTGTACCAGAACCTATTCTTTTCTTGACCAAACCTCCAAAACTATTTAGCAAGCATAGCCGGATTCATTAATTTCATGTTACAAACACCCAAACCACCTTTCTATTTGTCTACGGAAACTAGACTCCAGTTTATGAGATGGGAAACTTTTGAACCAGCTCCATTTTCTCAAAGAAAGTTTCTCATTTTCTTCTATAGAATTTTAATAACAGAAACATGAGCTTTAATTAGAGAGAAAAGTAGTATATAGTGGAACTTAGGCTAACCCTTATGGGCTAAATTGGAGTGCTAGATTGGCCAAAAAGTGTTGCAAATCAAAAAATAAGTGTTGGAAAAAAGTTAACAGTGATAGTTGATAGTTCTCTCACCTAGCAAGTGCTCGCAGTACAACTATCAGCGAGATTGAAACGCTGAACCGTTCGGCGCTCAAAAAGTGGTTTAAACGCTGAACCGTTCAGCGCTGGGAGAAAATTTTCTGATCTAATGGCTGAGATTTGAAGCGCCGAACCGTTCGGCATTATATGGTGGTCCCGCTGCTAATCTAGCTGCTATATTAGCCATCCCATAGGATTTAGGAGGTTGCCCATGCTGACGTGGATGGCCAATCTAGCAGCTAGATATCTAGCCCATAGGACTAAGCCTTAGAATGCAGTTAAGGAGAGCAAGTTTACCTCCTTTAGAAAGAGAAATTTGTCCCCAAAATGACAGTCTTTCCTCAAACTTCTCAACAATGGGATCTCATAGATTCTTGGAAGTTTCCTTAGCTCCAAGAGGCATACCAAGATACATAAAAGGTAGATTTTCAGTGGCACAACCAAATTTAGAAGCCCAAACAGATAACTCTGGAACATCACCAATTGCCATGAGTCTTGTCTTAGAGGTATTAACCTTTAGATAGCCAATATACTCAAAGCACTTGAAAGAAGAAAATAAATTATGTAATTCCTTTTTGATGTGATCAATGAAGAAAATAGTGTCGTCAGCATATAGTGCATGTAATTGACAATAATGCTAGAAGGAGTTACTGAAAACCCACTGAAAATACTGAATTGAGACGCTCTATCAATGTATCTAGAGAAACACTCCACGGAAATATTAAAGAGAAGAGGAGAGACAGGATTCCCTTGTATAACACCCCTTGATCTAGTGAAGTAGCCAAAAGAAGAGTCATTAATTAACATTGAGAAATGTGAAATAAAATAACAAGGAAAGCGCAATTGGGGGATACAAAAAATAATTGGGGGATATAAATTACTTCCCCCAACCAATAGTGTTTGTTAAGGGGTGTTTTTTTGGGGCGAAAATATGAAACTACCCTTTAAAACAATAAAAGCTAAATCAAACATAAAAATACCCTACTCCCTTTTAAATTCGAAACACTTCTCACTCCCTTTCAAATTCCCTTCTCCTTCTCTGCCGCTCCTCACTTTGATTTTTTTTCTTTTTACATTCGGTAGGGATGAAGACCATGCCGGTAGTGATGAAGACCATGCCGATAGTGAGTGCCGACATGGTTATTTAGGATGAAAACCATGCCGGTAGTGAGTGCCGGCATGGTTATTTAGGATGAAGACCATGCCGATATTGAGTTTCTGCATGGATATTCAGGATGAATACCATGCCGATACTGAGTTTCGGCATGGTTATTCAGGATGCATACCATGCCGATACTTGCTATTTTAGACAAATTTTTTCTGTATATTTTTGTCCTCAAACCGGCATGGTTCATTTGGGAATCAACCATGCCGGAACCACCACCGGCATGCTCGATAATACTTTTACCATTCCGGCACTGAGTTTTTCAGGCGTAACAATGGCGGATTGAATGAAAAAAATATCAAATTTCAATACATTAATACCTATATATGACTAACTGAAGCACTTGTATATTCAGCTTGTTTACTTTCATGGTTGGTTCTTCCCATAAACTTTCATGATCATAAATATCTTGATTTAATGTTATTGCATCAACAAATTCAATGATAATGATTTATTCTAATGATTATCAAACTAAACTATTAACTTGCCTAATTATATTTAACCACTAAACATGATTAGTGAGGGGTAGATTAGGTATTACGTAAAACACTTGTAGGATCAGAATCTCGCAGCAATAATGCCTTAGCGAAATTATCAGCAACACAACACAACAGCGTCGCAAAACAATTTCAGAAATGACATAATAAACTACGTCAACTAAATCATGAGAAAAATGTGACGGTCCTGCGAAAATTAGAGAGTTTGCGAGATTAACATTTGTAAGGTCGCGAGAATGTCGCAAACCATACCCGAAAATAAAGGACATATTAGCTGTCATCCACAGGTTAAATAGAGAAGAATACAAAAGCAGTTCAGAGGCAGTAAGTCTAGAAGATTTTAAACCTTAACCTCGTAGTTAGCTCAAAGCTTTCAAATTCCTCCCAAAGTAACATGTGACGATCAGATTTAGTCTCAACCAAGCTCTACCATAAAAGATCGAATCTCGCCCTACCGCCTAAAACAAATATGGCATCGTATGTGCAACCCAAAATGCAATTAAGCATACAAACCAAACAAATGCTAAGAAGATTAGGTTTCAATTTTCTCCACCATCTCACAACTTTCTCAACAAAATCGATATTTGTATGAATACCCTAATTTTAAGAGAACAAAAACAAAATGGTTGTGTAACTCGTCGAAAATTCTGAATTTCTAACTAAATGAACACAAAATAAAAACCTCGAAAAATAAATATGTATACCAACAATTTCATCAGAATCAAATGATCATCTATCAACATGTGAGGAGCTACATTTACATGATTAGCAACTAAAATGACATGTTTATTAGCCATGTATAAATTATTGTTGATCGTACATTTGTTGTCATATATCTCGCCTTCCAAAACCAAAGTTTAGACTCTTGTGAAACGTTTAATATTCAAGGCCTCTCCAAAGTACAAGTTTGTAACCACCCATGATTCGAAGAGGTATACACAACAAAACTAGCAATTTCCAGTAGGAAAAAATGCTGAACTCGCAGTGCCAATTCAAAAAATACTCCTCTTTCTCGTTTGCTCAAAAACAATTTTCTTTTGAGAAAGGAAAGAGACGAACAAAAATGACAATTTTGATGGCTATTACAGATTCATAATATCATTCCACTTTGATATATATAATGGACATTACATTTTCTGAAGCATGAACTTCCTCTCGAGAGAAAGCAATAATGGAGAATAATGAGATATAAAAATTATTTATCGTTTGCAAAATAATTATTTCAAATTTAAAAAACTTAATCCGAAGTACTATGAAGCTATGGTACTCTATCAAGATAAAGATAGATATGACGGTCAACTAGTGAGGCTTATCATGTCAAATAAGAATATACTAATAGATTTTGAATTTCTACAGAAAATCAAGAAATCAGAAAATAATCTATAATATTCCGCCTGGATGGGATATGTCCATTGAAAAACTGGTGCAAAAACGTACCGGAATAACTTCGAAAGATGTGATGCATTTTTAGATCAATGTCTTTCTTGATATTCTTTTGAATAACTAACTGATCTCAAAAGAATTAATCTTTAGCATTTTCAGATGAGGGGTGTAGAGAGGCTGGGAACTCTTTTTTTTGTATAGAAAACGAGAATATATTAACTAGTAAAGGTAGTACAAAAAATTTATAAGGTCAGTTTTTTCAAAAAACATTAGATAAGATGGTAGCTTTTTTTTGAGTTAACTGAGTCGACATTTGCTGGAGTTTCTTAACTCTTGCTTCCTTTGCGACGAAGTCTGCTGCAGAATTATATTTCCTGGCAATAAAGTTGACTCGTGCTTGAGGGAGATCCTTCAAAATCGTCTTAACTGCCTGCATTGAGTTTTCTGCTGTCCAAGAGATATCCGCGCTAACGTATTAATTGAGTCCGCCAGAGTCTTACAGTCGGTGACTATTGAGACACTTGATAAGATATTTTCCTTTAGCCATGAAACCGCTTTTAGCAAAGATTGTGTTTCTACATGTAGGGCTGAGGCAGCCCATTCTGTTCCTGCTGATAGGTGCATGAAGGCCTCATGGTCCACTGAGTACAGGATAAAAGCATAACCCATCGACAAATCCTCCTTTTTGAAAGAGGCATCTATGAAAATTATCCAGTGTGTGTTTAGATTTGACCATGTTTTACTCGAGCAATTGGTCTTCTGAGTAAATGAAATCTTGAGAGGAGGAGCTGGAGGGGTAGATTCTAGGAATCTGTTAATTTTATCAATTAAAGTCTTCGGCTCTGGTCTGATTTTGTCAAATACCACTGAGCATCTATATTTCCATAGGAACCATAGAATAGGAGAGATTTTTCTCGTTAAGGCCGTGAGCTCGTTATCCGTGATCCACCATTTAACCCACGAAGCAATCCCGTCTGTCGTGCATCTAAAATTTAGGTTTCCAAGGGAAAACCAAACCAAAGGGCCCTAGAAAAAGGACACTCTCTAAAAAGATGATGCTTCGTTTCTTGTTCTTAGTTATTACACATCTGGCAAATTGTTTCAATATCCGGATTGTGAGCTCCTAGTCTAGAAGAAGTTGGAAGGGCTTTTTGGATCAGTTTCCAGATGAAAAGTTTAATCCGAGGAAATACTGGGATTTTTCCGATTTTTTCCCAAGGAAAGTCTATTTGGGAGTTAATATCAATGTCTTGCTTCGCCAAAAAATTGTAGATATTCTTGGCTGAAAAATTTCCCGAATGGTGATGTTTCCATTTAATGGTATCATGTTCTTGGCTTATTGGAGTTATCGCAAATATCTTTTTTTTAACCTCCGGGTCGAAAAAATTGTCCAATTTTTCCTGGTCCCAAGTGTTATACTCCTTTATTAATTCTTGAACCCTAGAAGGAATTGGAATTGGTGGGTTGGAGAGTTTAGAAACCAAGTCGGTATCTGGAATCCATTTGTCTTCCCATATTTTTACCGATTTTCAGTTTTTGATTTGCCAAACGAAATTCCCTTTGATTAGGTTTAATCCTTTTTTGATGCTTGTCCAGATCCAAGACAAATTAGACTTTTTGGAAGCTTCTAATGGATGTGAATTTGGGTAATATTTGGCTTTAAGAAGCTTGACCCATAATTGATCATGTTCGTCTATCAGTCTACTGGCGAGCTTAGTGAGGAGGGCTACATTGAATTGATGTGGGTTTTTGATTACTAAACCTCCTTGGTGTATGGGTTTGCAAATAATTTTCCAAGCTCTAATGAAACCTCCTTGCTTTTTTTTCTCTTCTTTTTTCCACCAGAAGTTTCTTTGGATGCGATCCAGTTGATCAAGAGTCTCTTTTGGAAGCGAAAGAACTTGTATTTGATAGGTTGGATAGGCTTGAAGAATAGATTTTATTAAGACGGTTCGACCCGCTTGAGATAGGAGTTTAGATTTCCAACCTTCAAAAGTTGAATAATATTTTTTTTAGGAGTGGTTCAAAGTTGGCTTTCCTATTCTTGTCTAAAAATAGCGGGGTACCCAGGTATCTATCATTTTTTGTCATCAGGGGAACCTTTAAGATTTTTGCTATAATTTTCTCATGTTTCGGATGAATGCGAGGGCTGAAATAAACACTAGATTTTTTTAGATTTACCATCTGGCCAGTGATTTTCCAAAAAAGCGTTAAAATGTCCAGTAGGTTTTTTGCTTCTCCTAAATCCGCCTTTGTGAATAGAAAACAGTCGTCGGCTAAGAATAAATGGGAGATGTTGGGAGCATTTTTGTTGATCTGGAACCCTAATATCTTCTTTTCTTGAATAGCTTTTTCAAGGAGTCTGGATAAGATTTCCATGCAAATTAGGAAAAGATACGGAGATAAAGGATCACCCTTCTTAAGACCTCTCGAGGTGTTGAAAGTGGGTCCCGGAAAACCATTTAGGAGGATCGAGAATGAGGTTGTTGATAAACATTGCATAATAAGTTTTGTCCAATTCTCGGAAAAGCCAAAAGCTGTGAAGACCTTCTCAACAAAGGTCTATTCTACCTTATCGAAGGCTTTAGAGAGGTCTAGTTTTAACGCTAGAAATCCCTTTTTTTTCTTGGATATGTTTAGAGAGGATGGGAACTCATGCATCCCAAATTAACACCAGCCCTAATCTGGATCTGTTAACCTTTCAAGGGTGAGCTGGTAGGTCCCAACTAAATTTGTGGGACTCGGTTTTGGAAATGCCTTGATTCTCGATTTGTTTAGAATCTTTTTCCGATCCACATTGTCTTTACGATGTCTTTCTTTTTAACACAAAATTGGTTAAAAATGCCAAAATCAACAATTACATGGTGAAAAAGACATGTAAAATTTGATACTGTTTAAATGGACGAGAATTAAAAATATCCAGGATGTAAACAGTTTCATCCTACCAATTTTTAAATCGGGAAATTAGGCTCAGGCCCAACCCATGGATAACCCATAATATGAGGCCCTTAATTAAAAAAAGTTTAAATTTAGGCCCCGAGTTTTTAAAAGACCTTGATACCCTTATGCATATTGTCAAGCCCATAATTAAATAAAATTTAAATCTAGGCCCAAAATTATTAAATCTAGGCCCGAAATTATTAAAATACAGTGCGAAGGTGTAAACAGAAGTTACACATGCATATGGCATGTGTAACCAGAAGTTACACATCCTTATGATATGTGTAATGCAAAGTTACACTTGTATATATATGCAAATAAATAGACATAAAAAAAAACACAAAAAAAAAGTTATTACTTTAATATTCATTTACAATAATTTCTTAGCATGTGTAACTAGAAGTTACACACGCATCTGTTTAGTGTAATTGAGAGTTACATATGTGTCTATCTAGTGTAACTGAGAGTTACACATGCATCTGACTTGTGTATTCAGCGTCAACTCCAGTTCCAGCGAGACCATTACCACGTTTAAGCAATTAGCTTTTATGAAGTTATCTAAAACCTGAAATATAACAACAAGCAATCAGTATTTATACGATTAAAATGAACAGTACATAAAACAATGTATATTTCAGTTTCACAAGCATCTGACTAGTGTAGCTAGCGGTTACACATGCATCTGAATTGTGTAACTGAGAGTTACACATGCATATAACATGTGTAACTAGGAGATACACATTCATATGGCTAGTGTAGCTAGCAGTTACACATGCATATGACTAGTGTAACTAGGAGTTACACATACATATTGATATGTGTACCCAAAATCAGTATGTGTAAGTAAAAGTTACACATCTAAGTAGAAACTACACATCTAATTTGCATGTGTAACTGGTATCTACATATCTAATTAGCATGTGTAACTAATAGTTACACATGCATCTCACTTGTGTAACTAAGAGTTACACATGTATCTAATCAGTTGTACAAATTATACTTAAATTTCAGAGAATCAAATGCTTAACGAGGACACCTTTGTATATCAAACAACAAAATTAGTTACAATGATGACCAAAATTTGCAGAGTAACCAAAACAGACCTAGGACCACGTAAAAAACAGATTAAACATACTTCCAACATTTGCAGAGTAACCAAAACATTTGCAGCATGACATCGGAAAATGAAGTACCTAACAACCAAATAACTAAGACACAACCAGTGAGAAACAACCAAAAAATTTACCTCAAGAGCAAAACATTGGCAGCATGGCATCTGAAATGAAGTACCTATAATCATCTTTATCAGTTGACTTCTACTTCTCAGCACTGCTTTCTTTCATATATGTCAACACATATGAGCCTGGTGATAAGGATGAATCAGAGCTTTCTAATTTCTCAGAAAAGTACAACAATTGAGCAATCAAACTCTTTTGTGATTCAAGAGTGTTTTCTGTTGTTTCATCTATAGCCACTTGGATAAACAAACTAACCAATGAAGCAGTTCTCATTCAATTTATCAATTCTGATATCACCAGTGCCTCCTCATCCTCCTAAAGAACCCCTACCTGCACCACCAACATCACCAGACCAGTTCATATGAGTGGATGAAAAATCAAATCAAATCTATGGGTAACAGAGACAATGATTCTTTGATACTGAATCTCAAAACATTATTTTAGATCGTAGCTACAAATTAAGATTTACGACGAATAGATATGGATTTTTTGTTCAAGTTTTTTCAAAAAATCTAAATCAAAACAACCAGAGTGAGTAGAAAATTGTAGATCTATGCTTCGATTTCAATTAGGATAGGTTAATTAAAAAAAATATGAAGATATAGGTTCTGAAAACCCTAAAATCCTTAAGAGAAGATGATACTTATACGCAAAATCATGCTCATCTTTCCCATGATTAAGGATCTAAACTCTAATTAAGGATCAGATAATGAAATCGAGATTAATTTTCATTTTTTTTCAAAATCATTAAAATCAAACCACGAGAAATTTGATTTCAACTCGAAATCGATTAATGAAAGCTTTAAAGGAAGATTAACTTACCTTTCAATTCGTTTTTCCTGATGTTTGTCTTCGATTTCTTTGGTTAATTATCAGACTAAACAAATCATCTGCATCTTCCGTAAGATCTATCTTTTGATCAGATTCAATCGATCTTTGACATAAATGAAACTACAGAGGCATAAAAGGAGAAGATGCAATCAATCGTTGTTGTTGCAGTCGAAGATTTGATGAAGACGAAGAAGATTTGATGCAGTCGAAAATGAATCTCAGGAACCCTAGAAACCATTGTTCTACAACAGAGAGAGATAAAGATGAAAGAGAAAGAGAATACAGAAATGAAAAGAAGCTTCTGGGATTCCCTTGTATAAATACTAAAGGGCAATGTTGTCATTATTAAAATTCGGAATAATTAATTATGGGCCTGATCTAAAGATAATTTGATTTTTCGGGCATAATAATATCATTTTATGAAAGTGTGGAGTTGAGGATGGAGGATCCATTTTGTGGGGCTTCTATATGTTTGAACCCATATAGTAGGGGGTTCTAGTATTTTTCACGATACAATAATCATGGAGTTTCGTGACAAAAATTGTTGTTTTTCGGTCATTAAATACCAAATAAAACATTTTACTCAATTTTGAAATAAGAGACAGCTAGGCAAAGAATAGGTAAAAATGTTCGTGGGTTGGAGAAGTTTTATTTTTCTTCCTTATTGATAGGGAATTTAGTTACTAAACAAGATAAAGATGTCTTGACCATTGGAGAAGCTCTAAGCAAGGTTCCTTCATTCCCGTATCTTGCTTCGAATTTGAATTAACATATTTCCCGACAACAATTTGCCCACGGATATCTAAAGTAAGCTTATTAGTAGGGGGATCTTCTAGAAACTGACTCTCGTGCCAGAAAAATTACCAGCGATGGTTGTACTTTCTTGAAACATCTGATTTAGAAGTAGGCGGCTCCTTTCTGCAGTGATTGGTAAAAAAGTTAACAAAAAATGGGACCATTTTTACAAAGTTGTTTTTCAAAGTTCAATTGCCTCCAAATGTACCACTACTGCGAATTGCAAAGTAGTAATCGACTACGGATACAACTGTTGGCATGTTAGAGCAATTGAATGTTTATTTTCCTTTAATTTCACTTTTGAATTGAAATAATTGTTTTTATTAGCGAGGATCAAATAAAAATAATAGCAAAATAAAAATAAATAAAGATCACAAGTTATGCTACACTGAAATACTCTTACCGCTTTATCATCACGATTTACCCTAAATTCCGAGAATTTGACTTTAACTTTCTCCACCGTCTCAATTTCTTTTTAAAAAAACAATGATATATCTCACAATCACTCTCTCGTAAGAGCATCCACAATGGGCGATCAAACCTATATATTTGGTCAAGAAACGAGACCAAATTCAGACTATATTTGGTCTGAGACCAAGACCAAATCCAAATATAGTCGAGTGAATGTATAAAGTGATCATGTGATGGGGCGAACGTATAAAGTGATCCTTGTGATGGGGCGGACATTATATATGATCCTTGTGATGGGGCGGACATTATATGTGATCCTGACCAAATAGGGGGGACATTATATGTGATCCTGACCAAATTTATTCTTCCATCCTAGTGTAACACCACGGACTAAACTCAAATTTGATTTTTTTTTGGGTCTTTGGTCTTTGGTTTTGATCGCACCACTGCAGTTGCTCTAAGGAACTAAAGAGACATTGATGTAATTCATTTAGCTTTAAAAATCACTGCAAGTTCTGACGTATGTGAGCACAAGAATACACCAATTATATAACTTAGGAAAAAGCTTCTCCAATAATTCATTGAGTTCAAATGAACAAAAGAAGGCGTGAAGTATTACCAGTCAAGAAAACCAAACAAGGCGTGAGGAGATACAATTGCATAATTAGCACATAAATGTGTCTACACACATTTCCATGATTTCCCCGTATCAACTTCTAGTGTTCCTAAAAACCTCCGACTTCTACCTCTACCACCCCTACCTCTCTGCCTATCTTTTCCATTTCTTCCTAGCTTTTCCTCAGGTTGCTTACCAATAACAAAATCTATATAAAACAAAATAATTCCAACCACCTGATCTATTGGATTGGTAACCCTCAAATAATGTAAGAAATAAATCATTTCCAAATTTTACTTGTTATTTCTAAATTTTACTTATTATCTTAATAATTGTGTAAACTTGAATGAAATCATCTTAGGAACGGAGACAATAATTAAAAATTCCTAGCAAGTCTAAAGATATAAATTTTAAGCCATTCCATTGAAGAGAGTTGATGGAATTTTCTTGGAAGTGTTTAGATCTTTCAACTATATAAGAAAGAATGACAAAGGAATTTTTTGCATCTTCGCTTCCACCAAAATTAAGTTGATCTAGCAAGAGGTAACAAACTTGATAACTTGAAATTCAATCAGGTTGCCATTCCATTCTACTTACAAAATACTAAGAATATTTTCTGATAATCATAACGTTAATTGAATGCCTTGCAACTGATGGTTTCCGTATTGTATTGCTCTGCCCGAAGCAAACCAACATTAACTTGTTATCATAACCATACACCATTTGGTTCATTGGATATTGGGATCAATTTGATTTATATGATAGCGGGTCGATTTGGTACAATTTACTGGGCTGGTTCAGTTTATATGCAGCCCTAATCAGTAATCACCCCACCTAATTAATCTACCTGTAAACAACAAAGACCACTAACTTTCCATTTTGGCTTTCTCCAACTTCTCAAAAAAACTATCATTCTACTGCATTAACACCGAGCGCTCGTAGTGGTGTGGTGGATGCGTAGAAATAGCAAATGAATTCACCTTTACCCAGTGTTACATTTATGAACACAAGCGTAAAGTGAAAAAACCCGATTCTCAACAACTTCATCAATTTTGGAATAATCATGCTCGCCCCAAGGTGTGAAGATCTACAATTACATGATTAACAGTCGTAGTACGGAGACAAGGTGGGATGGTATAGGCTAAAAAATGGTATGATCCTCGGGACAACCGTTTGATCTTAAAAGTGATTAAATCATTTTCATGAACCTAAGGTTCCACATTAACTCAAATTCCACTTGTTAAAGTCGTTGTAGTGGTAAAATACAGTGGTATAGTCCTTGGATAATGATATCAGTGATCTGAGTTCGAAATTCGTTAGCTTCAAATTCTTTACCGATCAAAAAAAGAAATTCACTTGTTAAATGACTTTACCATTGTACTTGTTAAAAGAACAGAAAAGTGCTATTTGGGGTATACTTTCTAAAGACATGAACAATTTCCCTTTAATAAAGAATCTGAATTTGTGCACGCTCCTTAACGAATGTGCACGTAGCATTTTAATCTCTATCATTGACCTAATTTATCGGAAAATGGGTCATTTGTCCAAATATTTTTAAAACCTGGTTCAAATGGACGAGTAAAAATTAGTATGGGTGAAATTGACAAAAAAACAATAACAAGGATGAAACTGGATTCATTCTGACTTAAACTTAAAAAATAGGAAGGATGAAACTGGATGCATCCTGATGTAAATTAAAAAAAGAAAAAGTATTTGAAAATAGGTAGGATGAAACTGTTTACATCCTGACTATTTTTGTATTTTTGTCCATTTAAACAGAATCAAAATCTAAATGTCTTTTTCACCTAGAAATTGTTGATTTTGGTTTTTTTAACCAATTTTATGAATTTATACAGTTATGTAACAAGGATCGAGATTCTAAACATGAAAGATAATGGAGTCATCGGTTAAACAATCAACCAATCAGAAAAATATGTTAAATATATACTCCTTACAATTAAGAGTGAAAAATACGACATATGATCAAAGGTAAAACAACCATTCCACTTGGAAAGAGTGAAAAATAAAGGTACATGAGGAGCAAGCACTTTAACGGTCTTGGAAGATGCGGTTACATACTGAACCCATGGTCTATCACTCAATTTTATGAAAGAACGAAGACATTTCACGAACCAAATACTGGTGAAATAAACAAACAAACAAACAATGAAAAAAATTTCTCCGCCATCTCAAAATTTCTCAGCAATATTAATATTCGACAGTAATTTAGAAAAAAATGAAAGAAAATTGTAATAAAACTCATTTAACTTGAAAAAGATAACATTAGTAAATAAATTATATTTAAATTCAAGAATACAAGTCTTGTAAATTAAGACAAAAATTTGACCAACTGTTTTTAACCATACAGTGAAGAGTTTAGGCCAATTTTTTTTATCCATACAATGAAGAGTTTCATTTCTGACACCGAGAGGAATATCAACTCTATACATATTCATCAATAACAATACATCTCAACCTTTGAAGTGGAAACCACCTATAGACAATGCCATTAAAATTAATTTTGATGTGTCTTTTGTTAATAAAGATATGCCTTAGAATTTGGTACTAATTGTATAGTATAGAAATTTAAAGATCAATATTCCTCTTTGATATTCTTCAAATACTCTTTAATTTATTCCGTATAGAGACGGTACAATCTATAGACCCGCTAGTTTTAATTAAGTTCAACAATTAATAGGAATCCAATGGCCGATTAATTAAAGAAAAATTAGTTATAAAAATACGATTGGGTTTTAAGGTTCTTTAAACCCCTCTAATTTTACCGAAGTCTTCTTTACTTGACCATAATTCAGCTTGCATTTGACCACTCCCTGCAACATTTATCTTCGTTATACACCTAACGAGGTAAACAAAGACCATGGGCTTATGACTTTAGTTTTCTCCACTATCTCCAAATTTTCTCAGCAATACCGTTGTTTTACAATAAAAGAACAAATTAGAAGAAGTGATGTAATTCATCGGACCTAAACAATGGCGGTAAATTTTCGGGTATATATGTAAGGCTGGTCTATAAGTACAGGAGTACAACAATTATATTTGATTTCAACAAATTCATCGCGATCCAATATGATCAAATAAGTGTGAGGAGGGCCAATATTGGCATCTAAAGGTGGCCGGTTCGTTATCATTGATGAGAACACCTACATTTTTTTCTTTTTTTGTTATATCACCTCCTCTACTCGAGTCCTGAGTTGAATTGCATTACAATTAATCCACTTGAAAAGGTGTGGAAGAAGTAAATTACATGATTAGCAAGTACCAGGCAAACTCGAATGATCTGGTTCCAAAACCGGTTGATACGAACAGGTAAAAAAAAATGAATTTCATGATCCAAACACCAGCCAAATAAAGATGCATTTCAATTTTCAAATATAAGTGAATTGCATTCAAGATTAATATATTACGTATTTGCATGAACATCATGGAAACATGCCACCAAACTAAAAAACATGAACCTCATCAGTAAACATGCCAGCAAACTAACAAATTCACTATCTATCTATCTTTTCCCTTTTCCTTTTTAATATAATATACTCCCTCCGTTCTTTTTTAATAGACCAGTTTTGTTTTTAGCGAAATTTAAGGAAATTAACAGAACTAATCATTGAAAGGGGTCCTCATGACACTTGTCAATAAAAGAAGTGAAGTGAAATGGTCCCCATGACACTTATTAGCAAAAGAAATAAAGTGAAGTGGTCCACATGACACTTGTCATCAAAAGAAATTAAGAGAAAAGTGGTCCCAAAAAATTAAGATAACATTTGACTTTCCCAATTAGAAAACTGGCCTATTTTTTTGAAATTGTTATTTATAGAAACTGGCCTATTAAAAAAGAACGGAGGGAGTATATAGGACCACATTTGTCAAATTTACGGTAGCTTCTAGTTTCATTGTTATTTTTCAGTTAGTTTTGCAAGACTGAGACATGAAATTACAAAATTCCACGAGGAATTATCGATCCGATTAAGTTAAGTTAGTGTCGAGAACTGTTTTATGTGAATGTAATGTAATTTTTCTTTTCTCTTTTTTGTTTTTTTAGTGAATTCAGTAACCTCGGATCCCTAGCAAGGACGGGCCTATGAGGGCTAAGTGGGGCTCTAGCCCGTCCCTGAATCTGCCTCCAAAAAAATTAGCTATATATAAGAATCCTTATTTTGGGCATACCTAAATCTTCCCAGGCATACAAAGCACTGGTCCTAACTTGGGTGACCTTATAAGGGATACTCTATGGGATAGTTCAATTACCTATATGTCCTTAAATCCTTTAAATTACTAATCTATCTCTAACCCTAATACAAAAACCTATAATCAATAAACCAAAAATCAGTTTCATAACTCATTCTTCTTCCTCCTCCACAGCAGCCTTCTTCTTCTTCCTTTTTTTTTTCATCGTATCATCGCGAAAATTTAATCGTCGATTCGTGAAAATTTAGTTGACGATTAAACTCATCTATATAATGGGTCGCCGTAAGCCAGTATCTCGTTCAAATCGATCGGTTGAACAACCTATTGACGAAGAAGAAGATTTAGAGAGTGAAGAACAAACTCAAAATCAACCAAAAAATCAACCGGAAGAAGAGATTGAAGAAGAACCAACTCCGGAAATGAGAATAAGAAGGTTAGTTCTACAAACCCATCTCGTATTTGATGTTTTTGATTGGTTTGGTCGATTTAATTCGTTAAAATCTTGTTTCTGCGGTGGTGAAAGTGTATAGTTCGGGGCAAAATAAATCTTAGATGTGCGCCGAGCGATTCTTGAAACTGAACCCTGAAAGTGCATATGAACGGCTCGGCGTAAATCTGAAATCCGTTTTGAGCCGAACTTAATGACACAGAGACTTATATTTAGGATCGGCTTATTCGATGGTGTTAGTTTTGTGCCGAAAATGTTTTGTGAATTTCAGAAATTTTGCATGTGCGTAGGATCGGCTTGTATGGTAGTATTAGTTTTGTGCCGAATAAATGTTGTTTGAATTTCATAATTTTTGCATGTTCTTAGGATCGGCTTGTATGGTTGTATTAGTTTTGTGCCGATTAATGTTGTTTGAAATTCATGAATTCTTCATGTGTAGGATCGGCTTATTTGTATGACACCATTTTGCGCCGAATAAATGTTTCAATTCATAAGTCTATATTCGGCTTATTCGATAGTATTAGGGTTGCGCCGAATATCATTGTTAAAATTCCATAAATTTGACAATTGTATAGGATCGGCTTATTTATATGATATCATGTTGCGCCAAATACATGTTTGAGTTCATAGTCATAGGTTCGGCTTATTCGACAGTATCGGTTGTGAGCCGAATATATAGGATCGGCTTATAATTGTTTTGTGGTATGAGCCGATCCACTCTCTGTGTAAGCTAATAAAAATTTCAAGACATGATTCGGCTCATATTTGTTATTTCGGGTAAGCCGAGCCTTCTTATTTGTTGACAAGTTTTTGGCTTTTCAAATCCATATTTCATATAGTTTGTATCCCTTTGTTGTTCAAAGCATACTTCTAACTTTCATACTTGTGTCAGGCCTAATGAAGCTAATAAGAGGAAGAAGATGGAGGTAACACCTTCTACTTCTAAAACTCCTGATCCTCGAGGAGGAGGTAAGCAAAGATTGGAAGAGGGAGGTAGAGGAGACATTTTAGAAGAAGAAGCTGAACAAGGAAGAGTTGGAAGACAAGAAGAAGTTGATGATAATCAAGAAGAACATGAAGAAGTTCATCAAGAAACACAACCCTAAGGAAAACCCAAGAAAGAAAAGAAAGGTAAGAAGGTGGAAGAACCCAAGAAAGAGAAGGACAATGATGATCGGCGGATCACTGGTTTATACATTCCTGATGAAGATGACGTAATTACACCTCGATCAGATGGTTTTCCTCATGGTCTTCCGGAAGATGGAGGAAATGTGTTGATTGGTTATGCCGATTCTTGGGCGAAGAAAAATTATGAGACTCCTGATCATAACCGTGCAGTCCGAGTATTGAGACACCAGAGGGCAGTGGAATGGAGTCTTGATGATGAGGTTCCTGAGGTGATTGCTTACGTACAACGCAGTGCTTTATGGCCTATCATCAATTATGGACATAAGAAATATGATAGTGTTTCGGCCTCTGCCTTTACCGATTGCTTTTGTCCAGAAAATTACACATTTCAATTACCTTTTGGAAAGATGACAATCACTCCTGATGAGGCTAGTAATATTACAGGCCTTAAAGCAAGGGGTGTAAGTGTGGATGCTGGTTTTTATGACATGAGTTGGGACGAGCTATACAATTTGTACCAGTAAACTCTTGGTTGGGGTTCACACAAAACTGAGTTGGAGTTTTTTCGATCAGTTCAAGATGTTGATACCGTTTTCATCCCAGGTGGCAGAAATAAGAAGAATAAGAAGATCAAGTTGACTAACTTGAAAAAGGAGTTTGAGAACACAAAGGAAAGAGTAACACAAGGTTTGTTGATAATGGATCCCATCAAAATGAAGCAAACCGGAACTGCCTACTTGCTTTATACTCTTGGTAGAGACATCTTTCCCGACACTACCGGAAACAAGGTAAATTCTAATTATCTCCAATTGGTAAAGAATCTTGAAACTTGTAACAAGTTTGCTTGGGTAACAACTACGCTCGCTTACCTGCTGGACCAACTTGCCACCGCATCTAGGTTGACAAGTACAAACATTGGAGGGAACTTCACTTTGCTCCAGGTAACCTTTGGGAGTTCAGAGTATGGTTCGACTTATAACTATAAAATCTTTTAAGTCGAACTTTTTACTTACTTGGTTCGGCTTATAATACTTGATCCGTATAAGCCGAACAGTTTCTGAGTTTGCAAACTTTATTCTTACTTTGATGTTTCTAAGTAAAACTTGTTTCTATAAATTCAATTCCTTTAATTTTATTAATGTGGTTCTTTGGATGTAGGTGTTGATATATGACCATTTCCCAATTTTGAACTTGGCCAAAGTATTTGAGAAAAATGTCGATTATGTTGATACAGAACCAACTGCAGCACGGTACGCGTACGAGGACTCCAAGAAAAGGAACAAAAAGAAGTTGGTGGCAACTTTGAGAGAGACGTTAGACCGTCTTGGTGTTGATGATGTCACTTTTCAACCATATGAGAAGGAAGATGAAGAAGATGAAGTTGTTGAAGATGAGGATATGCCGGTAGGTATGTATCATGGGACATTGTGGTATCCCGGTGGTTATGTTATATACGATCCTAGGCGAGTACTCCGTCAATTAGGATGCGTCCAAAAGGTTCATTTTTTGACGAGAAATTCAGGTTGTTACCAAAGAGTGGTAAGGGAACTAAAAGCACCACTTCATCTTAGGAACCAAAGTATGATCCTGATCCCACCGTTGAGTTTTGGAATAATTTAGACAATCACACATTAGATGCGTCCAAGTTAACACCTTTACTTGATGATCCATGTGAAGAGGATCCGGGCTATATGGATTGGTGTAACCAAATTTCTCATCCCTTCATTATCAATAAGAAAAGGCAAAAGATAACTGATAAGGGGAAGGCGAAGCCAATCAAGATCACCAACAAGTCTACTTCCGAATATGTAGTCAAGGCTTTCAAGATTATGGTAAGAATGACTTCACTTTATACTATTTTCATATATTAGTTATGGTAAAAATGTCTTCAACCTCACGATTATAAGTTGTTGACAAATGAAAAAATAGGTTGCCGCGGGTAGGGAGATGTTGAAAAAAATGAAGGCCAAACTTGGTTGCAAAACACCAATGACGGTGGAAGAACAAAAATACCTCATCAACAAGTGGGATGCAATCATCAACAAAGGACAAGGACCCGAGAAACCCGAACAAAGGCCAACCCGGTAATGATGCGTCGGAAGATGAAGACCAAGGTGGAAGAAGAGGTGGTCGCAACTAAGAAGAGGAGTCGTGGTTAAATGCCCTTTTATGTTTCCAAGTTCCTTTTAATGTTTTTCTTAAGTTTTAAGTACACTTTTATGGTGTTGCAAACACCTTTGCTTTTAGGTGCTGAACTTTATTTTTAATGGTGCTGGGATTGGGTTATGGACACCTTCAATTTCATGTTTTAATGAATAGATTAACAGTTAATTAGCTACTTACTACCTGCAATTATAAAGTTCGGTTTATCCTGAAATTTGAATTATGCGCCGAATTTATAAATTTCGACTTATCCTGTAATGTTAGTTACGCGCCGAATCATTTGTCCTTCAGGTTCGGCTTTCTCTATAATTTGAGTTATAAGCCGAGCCTTAAAAATCATTATTGGTGTAATCCAGTATATAGTTCGGCTTGAATCTCACCAATATGGTGAGCCGAACCTGTAAAAATTTTCAAAATTTTAAAAAAATAGTCGTTACTTATATAGGTTCGGCTTATGTTCTAAAATTTCTATAAGCCGAACTTTTACTTTTATTCACGAAAATCTAGGAACGACTCTTTTTTTTGAAATATATAGCCGTTGTAAAACTATATTCTATATATACCTACATGTTTTTTCATATTCTTAACCACATATGCTCAAAAAATGGCACCCCCAACTCCTAAGTTTACTCTAGAAGAAGATTTATCTCTTTGTAATAATTATGTAGCATATTATCCAAAGAAGGGTGAAGAACGACGAGTAAATGGTCTGATGAGTATGTACTACTTGGTTAGAGTTCATGAAGCCTTCAGCACGGAAACAAGTAATCCTCACAACCGGGATAGTGCGTCCTTGTTTTGCCAAATTGAAAGTATTAAGAAAAAAGTCACATACTGCATAGCTTTAGTTCGGATTGTGAGTCGATATCGACTCAAAGGTGAAACAAACTATGAGATTGAAGTTCGAGCTCTAGAGGAATGGCGACGATGGAAGGGAAAGAATTTCAAATACAAAGATCACTACGTACCACATTCTTAGAAGGTTTCTCATTACCCGTTTAGGATATTAGAAATTAATTGTAAGCCTACTATGTAGCAGGGATGTAATCCACAATTTCTATGAATTTGAAAATTCTATTTGGAATGATATAATAATTCTTGTGTTCATGAATCATGAAAGGTTCGGCTTTCTTTAAAAATATACTACAAGCCGAACCTAGTAAAGTAATTCTGGTTTTTTTAAAGTTTTTAGGTTCGGCTTGCAGTGAATTAATATTATTAGCCGAACCTGACAAAACAATTCTGGTATTTTTTTGTTGTCAGGTTCGGCTTGCAGTGAAATATTATTATAAGCCGAACCTGACAAAAAAACTCTGGTTTATTTTTGTCAGGTTCGGCTTATTATACTCGTTATGTGATAAGCCGAACCTTCTCTTGTGTTCATGGTTCCAGTTTGCAGAAAACGACACGTTCCATAACTAAAAAGTAAATCGTTCAAGTATTTCGTTTTGATGGGTACATGTAACTGTAATTCTAGTCAAAATATCATCCTCATCATACACGAAAATCAAAAGACACAAAATAAACGGATAAATCCATGAAACATTTTTTATGGAGATCCTAAACGAATCTCATCCTCTTCACTGACTTCTTGCTTATCATCTTCATCCTTATCACTTGAAAACGTAATTACTTGTCCACTTTGAGGCTTCACATGCAAAGATTTCCAAAGATCAATTTCCGTCGCATAATTTTCACACCAATCCATCGCAAAATTATTTTCAAATCTAGGCCAAAAGGCTGCACTCATCAAGGGTGGCAATAGGCGACCGGGTCTAAGTTTGAGGCCGATAAAATGACAATTTTGAACAAATCCAAGAACAAGTTTTTTATCCTTTACACCATCATTGCAAGGTTTTGTTGGAGGCGCGTAAGTAAAGCTACTACCCGTCTATGCGAAAAAATGTACGACGCAATTGAATGTCTCCTCTATTAAAAACCCACAAATGGGCATTGTCATCCAATGTTCTTCGGTAATGATAAAATCCCCATGCAAACGACGTTCGAATGCAACGTACTCCACTGCCACCCCTGCATCTTTTCTTGGACCTGTTCTCATCATTGTCTTATAGAATTCTTTGTTTTTACGTAGGGTTTGTAACAATCGTTGCCGAATATAGTTCACTTCATTTTCAGGGGGCACCGGATTATTCCCTTCCATAAAAGGACCAAGTTGTTCCGCCGTGACGTAATAACCACAATTTCCATAACCTTTCACGTCTTCCATTGCTATAATATGCTCATGAATTATTGGCGATAGATCTTCCAAGTAGTTATCGTATATAAAATTTATAGGCCTCATATACTTACCGGACTTATCTCTTTTGGGTCCTCTTATCCTACCAATTTTATGTACGGTCCTTTTCTCCTTTATCTTAGTTTTTGAAGGATACATCTTAGCCTTCCCCTTGACATCCTCTTTACTATCCTTTGCTTGTGACGGACAATCATTATCATTCACCTATTTGTTACTTGTTTTGGCTTTTTGAATACTCGGAAGACCTCGTTTTTTGGAACTTTGACTTTTTCCTCCTACATCAACTTCTCAATTTCTTCTTATACATCTCCGCCATTTTCACCCATTTTTCGTGTCCCATATCTCTAGATCATCCTCGTCGTCTTCGGTTGGGAGAGGATCGAAGCTTAATTGTTTCCAAAAATGATTAATATCCTCAAATGGTATGATACCATCCTTGTACCGAAGTAGGTCGTGGCGGCATGGAAGTCCCATAGATGTCTTCATTGTACAAACACAGTCTTCCTCCAAGCTGGCGCCTAATGTCTTAATCAAATCCACTTATTTCATCAACAAGTCGATGCATAGATGGGAGACTCTATAAGTTAATTCTCGTAGCTAATTAGTACCATAATTCTTGTGTCTAAACATAAGGTCATGCTCGAACGCGGCTTTAATTCTCACAACATCACTTTTGAAATATTCGTCAATTGCATCAAAAACCGTGACAAAAGTGTCAACACAACCAAAAAGGTTCTTCTTCAACCGATAATGAGCCGGCTCTACCATACTTGTGGCTTGGTTGTCGAAGTGTTTGTGCCGATTTGTGAAACAACTCACGCACCTTTCTTTATTAGGTTCCAACACATATTTGACCAAGTAAGTAATGACATCGGGGTAGGCGGTCTTCCAATGCATAATAAGCATTTTAAAATGTTCTTCATAGACATCCTCGGTGATTGATCATATCAAATCTTCCCATTCACCTTGGAAAGAAGCCCACAACATATCATTATGTTCATATGCTTTCAAGAATTCCTTCTTTTTCTTTACTCGTGTCTCCAACAGTAGCTTAGCAATATTCTCTAATTCTTTCAACTTAAGTGGTTGAATTATCGGTTGGCATTTTTTCCTCACATTGCACCATATGTGAAACGTACAAAGAAAATTGAATGCATCCAGAAATACCTTCTTAATAGCATACATCAACGATGAATCTTGATCGGAAACACACACTCCTGGAAGAGCACCCTCCTGGAAGATTAACTTCAATTGTTCTAACCCCCAAACATAACTCTCTTTCTTCTCTTTTTTCATGAAACAAAAAGCCACGGTGAACGGTGCCTTTGTTGAAGTATGCCCCACAATGTTCATCAACGGCATCTCATATTTATTAGTCTTGTACGTGCAATCCAATATAATAACTTGTCGAAAGCATAGAGCCAATTGGGCGCATTCCGGATGGGCAAGGAAAAGGTGCGTGACTTGACCGAAGTCATCCAACTTCTTTTTGCAAGCGTAGTTATTCTTCACCCCTAACCACATTATTTGTTGCATCAGCATCCTACCTTGCAAATTGAGTCTTCTAATGTTTTGTCTTGCATTGTAGATAGTTTGCATAGTCGACTTGTTATTCTTGTTGTTCGCCTTCAATTTGCTAAGAATCCTAGAAGGTGGCAAACGTGCTCGTGTCATTTTATCCACTTCTAACATCTCGTCGGGTTTGAGTCGCGCTACTTTCGCATGTCCATGAAGGTCTTTGGGACGTGGGTGGTTATGACGACAATCCATATCTTTATTCATTATCCAATATTGATATTCTTTCTTCACGGTCTTATTCTTGAGGTTGAAAACGATCTTGAAATGACAATTTCTTTTCTTCGTCTTCGTCCTATTCTTTCTCCCGGTCTTCCCAACATATACGGTTCCCTTTTTAACCTTGATAGAGCCGGTTCCACTACGCTCACAAATCATTTCAAACTGATCCCATCGGCTTTGTTGTCCTTTAACCAGTACACAATTTACCTTCATCGCATGTTCCTGAAGCCAATCAAGAACTTCGGGTTTAGTTTTCCATGTCTACGTTCATTCCAAAACAAATAATTTGTAAGAAAAACTTTGGAATATTCCGACAGCATTAAGGTGCTCAAAAAGTTCTTACATACCAAATCATTTGGAAGTGATCCTTGGTATCCTCGTGAATCATGTTTATTGGATCAGGTTGATTTTCCATGGGTCCAACCACGATCTACAAAGAATATCACAAGGTTAAATACTTGAAAAGAATTATAATAGCAAGGTTCGGCTCATTCGACAATCATATTATGTGCCGAATCATGAACATTTACAGGTTTCGGCTTATACGATATTTTAAATATGTGCCGAACCACACTCAATATTTTAACACAAAAATTAACAAATTTATGTTCGGCTCATACGATAATGAAATTATGTGCCGAACCTTAAACGTTTAGAGGTTTCGGCTTATACGCTATTATCAATATAAGCCGAACCATTAATTTTCTTATTCCGGGCTATGCAGGATATTGTTCGGCTTACTATGAAACTTTCATATAAGCCAAACTAGTGTGTAGCAAAAGGGTGAGAATTGAAAATTATAGGTTCGGCGCATGCTGTAAACAGATTCAGTGAGCCGAACCGTTCATCATTTGGTTGATTCGGCTCATAGATGTGAGCCGAACCTCAACCTGGTTCGCCGAACCATGAAGCAAAAATCCAAACTTTTGATAATTTGTAGCTATAGAAGTGAGATTGAGCATAAGATAGAAGTGTACCTGTGTATTAGAAGCATTGGGTTCCTCATATATGTGCTCATCATCTGGATTTGGCTCATAAAAATCATCATCTTGAGTTTGTGTTTGAGTTTGAGCTTGAGTTTGAGTTTGTGTAAAATCATTCTCATAATCTAAGAAATCAGACTTTTGGGAATCATTGTTATAGTTGATATGTATTTTCCTAGGTTTTTTATATGAATTATGACCCTCCTCATCCTCCATTGAATCAAGAATTAAAATTTTCTCACTTTCTCCTTCTATTTCTCTCCTTCTGAACCAAAACTTTGATTTTTTTCCCACAAATTTTTTCATCTAAACAACCTTTATAACTTTAAAAATTATCACTAAACAAAATATTTAATCACTAATCCAGATTATTAACACTAATACGTAAAGGGTAGATTTTCCATTAAAAAAATCTGGGTTAAGAGGATATCTGATTTTGTTATTTCACAACCTTTTTTGTCTTCATTCAATATGCCTAGAAAGATTTCAGTATGCCCAAAATCAGGGTTCATATATAATTTATGTAAAGTTTATGTTAGCCCACTGATAATCATGACAAGCCCTTTTAACCTACTAATTTTTACACAAGAAAACTTTCTTATTCACAACATTCCTACTTCAAACATCTATAATTTTTGAGAAATTCTCTCTCCCCAAACAATTTCTCTTATTATGTCTGTTGTTTAGTTTAAATTTTAGTTTTCTATCCATTAAATATTATATAAGCAAGTCAGGCTTGCCAAGAAAATAACAGACTCAAGCCAAATATAATTTAGCGTGGCCGCGAAAACGGCTATATTAGTTAGCCCCATCCTGAAAAAAATTCTGGATCCGTCCTTGATCCCTGGAGTTTTCCTCCAGCATTAACTAGTTTTCTATACACTTTCTGCTGTTCTATGAGATCTGCTGTTCTATGAGATAGAGGGTGAGCTACTCTTTTGTGCACCATTGGTCGCCTAAAAGCCACATGGTTTATCATTTGCTCTACATGCACATTTTTTCTTGGTCATCGTAGAAAATTGGTAGATGTTAATCTTCGACATCAGTGTACACGAAGTATGTTCATTTTTTAAGTTTCAAACAATTAAGGCTTTTGTCATTCTTTAATAAGCCCAAGAAGTCATGGCCAGAGTAAAATCTTTACCATTATTCCTTCACTAGTCTGTTCTGTAAAGTTTGCACACATTTAGTCGAAAACAAACAAAATCAAATGGACTTATGGAAAAAGGATTTTTGTCTTTCTTCTCTCTGAAGATATGGTCAAGCGAAAGTCAACCATATAGTCAAAATTAGTCGACCTAAATTCGTTCTCTTTTATTTTGATCTGATCTGTTTTTAATTTGCTCATTCATTAGCTAGTGTTGTATGAATCTTTCTGTATGCTAACTCGTTTTTTTTTTGAATTCATTGTAAGATTCTCTCTGTTTTTGATGTCCTAGTTTTTATTTTTCTTTTTTTACCTTCCTATATGTCGATCTCTGATTCTAATCGATCTGTTTTCCCTTTAATGGCAGATTAATCTTCTCCGTTATCTGTTGCCACGCATGGGTGTTGCAGTATTGTCCCATCAATTATCTGGGTTTCTTCACGGTTGGCAGTATCAAAGTTGACATCTTCAAAGTTGGCCTTATCTAAATGTGGTGTGTATCTTATTCATCTTTATCTCTTCCATCCATCTTTATCTGATTGGGAATCATTATTTTGGTTTTAACAAGATGCCTTTATCGATCTCTGCTTCTGATGTTAGCTATATTTTTTTAGAAGCTTTGATTCCTACAACTTTTTATCTGTTATCACAATTTCTTAAACCTATAACCCATACTTATCCCTTTTACCTCTTGACACCTCCTTCATTTCTTGTTTATAAAACCCACATCATAACCTTCTTCTTTCTTCATACCCTCTTCTGTTTTGTTATCATCTTCTTTTTCTTTATTATCATGGCTCGTTCTATTTTGAATAATATTGCTCACCAAACGGAAAGTGTTTCAATCAGTGAAGAGCCTATTAAGAGAAGAGTGATTATGCATTCTAACACTGCTATCTTAGCTGGAATTAGGGATTGGCAGTTTAGTCTTGCTGGTAAGCTTTATGCTCCGAGAGTTATGTCTTGGCAGGATGCTGAACGTGCGGCTAAATTTATATGGCCTCATCTTCGAAGGAACAATCAATGGTTTGTCCAGGTGCGTGGTTTAGAACCAAATATTTTTGTTATCAAATTTAGAATTTCAGAAGATAAAGATGCAATTTTATTTGGTGGAGCTTGGAACCTTGATGGTCATTTAATTGTTTTAAAGGATTGGAATCCCACTATGGATTATCATCTGCTGGATTTTACGGTTTCTCCTTTTTAGTTAAAGTATAAATACCTTTTACCTAAGTTCACCTATGCTGATATTCTTAGAATGTTTGGTAATATTGTTGGAGAAGTTAGAGTTATAGAACCATATGGTGTGAATCCTCCTACATCTTCTAAGTATAGAGCTCTTGTTCTCATTAATGTTAACACTCCTCTTATTACTGGTATAACTACTGCTAATACTGCTGGTGTTACTAGGTGGATTGGTTTTTTTTTTATGAGAAACAACCATATCGTCTTTGTCCTGAATGTAAGGTTCCTAATCATGAAGAGATTGACTGTGCTAATATGACTCATACCCGTCATGACATGGAAGAAATTGTTCGTGGTTTTGGTTTTGCAGAGCCCATTTTACCTCCTCAAAGGAATCCACAGCAAGAAACACAACTATTTCTACAACATGGATCTCAGAGGCGTAATAGACTAAGACAACCTATTGAACAAGAACAGCCTCGAACCTTTGATGGTATGCGCCTTTCAATCTTTTCGGCCACTGATTCAGATTCTGGTGCTTCCTCTTCATATCACAATCAAGCTCAGCCCTCTTCCTCTTTGAGACCAACTTCTACTCTGACTAGTGACGGTGCTAGTACTAGTGGTGTTAAGAAGAGATATCTTCGCACTCCCACTTTGGTTATAACTTCTGAGCCTCATATTCCTGATGCTGATTTGGATGACAATGTTGTTACTACTCAAGTGGATGATACTGTCTCTGTTGAAGATGTTAACACTACTTCAGTCATGGATAATGTTTGGGACATTGCTACAACCACTGCTTATAATGCACAGAATCATACTGATGCATGGAAACAGGTGATTGTCCAAACTTATCCATTTTTATTCATTCTTGCTTTGTTTTTTCTTTTGTTGTCATCTTACAATCTTTTTTTTGAATTTCTCTGTTTTTACCGTTATGAAAATTCTTTCTTGGAACTGTCATGGTATAGGTAACCCTCATACCTGTGATTATCTTCATTTCTGTTTGACAAACAATGACCCAGATATTTTTTTTCTTGTCTGAAACCAAATATCAGTCTAATAATATGCGATTTTATCTTTCTCAAACTAAATATCCTCATTACTGGTTCCATCCCTCTTTGGGTCTCTCAGGATGTATCTCTCTTGCCTGGAAAAATTGAATAGATATTGAAATCATGCATACAACCTCTGAAACTATCCATGCTATTGTCCATACTCATGATAATAATATGGATTTCTTGATAACCTTTATGTATGGTGCTCATGATGCTATAGAAAATGATAACCAGTGAAAATATCTTATTAATATGCATTTGTATGTCGATCTTCCTTGGGTTCTTTTGGGTGATTTAAACTTCACCATGCATGACTCTGAAATGCATAGCTCTAGTGTCACTCATCCTCATCATGCTAGACATGTTAGGAATTTTGTTCAGCAACTAGGTCTCATTGACTTAGGTTACTCAGGCGCTGACACAACTTGGTCAAATCATCGTAGTGGAGATGATCATGTCTCTGCTCGTCTAGATATATCTTTAGTGAGTAATCACTGGATCACCACTATATGAATGCCCATCTTCAACATTTAGTACCTGTTTCTTCGGATCACAGCCCGATTTTGCTACATATAGTTCCTTCTGCAACAAAGCATTCTCATTTTAAACTCTACAAGTGTTGGTTTAATATGGATTCTTGTACTGATACTATTGCACGCAGATGGAAACAACAATTTTCGGGGTATCCTTCGTTTCAGTTTTCTAGTAAATTAAAACTGACCAGAACTCAGCTGCAGGTGTGGAAGAGAATCTCTTTTGGCAACATCTAAAATAATCTTCAAAATATTCAGAATCAGCTACAATTTTGCTATGACCGCAATTTGCCTTCGTCTCATCCTCAGGTTAAACATCTTAGCTCTTCCTTGCAGCAATGGCTTTCGGTTCAGACGGAGTTTTTCATGCAAAAAGCAGGTGATAAATTTCTTGAAGAAGATAGAAAAACTTCTTATTTTCACTCGATAGTCAATTACAATAAGAGAAGGTAAACTATCAATTCGATTCAGGGTCCTTTGGGCATCTGGTATGATAACATAAGTGATACTGAAGCTATCTTTATTAACCATTTAAGAATATTGCTACTTCTTCTAAGCCTTAGGTTAATAATGAGATTATGCATCTTTTTCATCCATGTGTTTTAGAAATACAGAACAATTGCCTTATCCAGGTGCCTGATGCTCAAGAAATAAAGGATGTGGTGTTTCAAATAAATCCTTGGGCTTCTCCGGGTAATGATGGGTTCCAAGCTGGATTTTATCAACGTTGTTGGGATATTGTCGGTACTGAGGTAATCTCCATGGTTCAATACTTTTTCACACATAAACATATGCTCAAAGCCATTAATCATACCTATCAGGTGTTAATCCCTAACATTTCAAATCCAAAAACACCTGCTGATTACATACCCCTTACCCATAAGTCTGTGCAATGTTAGCTATAAAATTATTTCTAAAAGCTAACCATCTTAAACCCCTTATTCCTGACATTATCTCTCCTACTCAAAATTCCTTTGTTGCAGGAAGACATATCCATCTCAATATCATTATTTCTCATGAGATTTTGTATAGTATGAAACGTAAAAAGATTATAAAGGATTTGGTTGGTTTGAAGTTAGACATGTCGAAAGCTTTCGACAGGGTTGAATGTCATTTTTGCTTTCCATCTTTCGGAAATTGGGTTTTCATAATGACTGGATTATTTTAATAGAACAGTGTATATCTACTTCAAATATTTCCATTCTTATCAATGGTAGTCTTCAACTTTTTCTCCGACTCAAGGTATTCGTCAAGGATACCCTTTGTCTTCTTATTTATTTCTTTTTGTCATGGAAGCCTTTTCTTGACTTTTGCAGCTTAATGTTGATTCTGGCTGTCTTTCAGGAATTATAATTAATCATCACTGCCCTTCAATCAATCATCTGTTCTTCGCAGATGATTGTTTGTTATTTTTTGAAGCTGATTCTACTCAAATGCAGCATCTTCAACACTTGTTTCACAGCTTTGGACAAGCTTCAGGGCAGGTGATAAATATACAAAAATCAACCTTATTTTTTGGTAAACACACTTCTAATGCTTATAAGTCTAATATCAATGGTATTCTTGGTATGAAAGTTATGGGACTTGGAGAAAAATACTTGGGTATACCTCTTCTGCTGCATAGATCCATACATAAGAATTGTCAAGGTGTTATTGATAACATGCATGCTAGATTGCAGAGTTGGCAGAGAAAAATTGTGAATCAAGAAGGACAAACTACTCAGGTTAATTCTGTTCTAAGTACCATGGGTATGTATCAAATGCAGGTTTTCAAATTACCTGAAACTAATCTTCAATAAATGGAAAGAATTCAGAGAAGCTATTGGTGGAACAGTTACAACAAGCCTCGCTCTCAAAAGTACATTTCTTGGAAAAAGGTGTGTTTACCTAAAAGGCTAGGTGGATTAGGACTTAAAAATTTAAGCAACTATAACTTAGATTTTGTTGCGATATTAGCTTGGCAATTGTTACATAACCAAGATGCTTTATGGGCAAAGTTTTTGAAAGGTGAACATTTTCCTCTTCATGACCTGCGTTTCTTCCCTCCACCGGTTAACTCAAATTCAAGTTAGATTTGGCAAAGTATCTCTATTGGACTTGAGATTGTATTGAAAAATGCTAAATGAAAAGTTGGTAATGGTGCTCATATCAACATCTGGACATCTAACTGGATTCCTTCTATGAACTCTGCTTTACAGGACTGGGGTGATTTGAATACTTCTAATTATGAGCTTGTTTCAGATCTTATAGATATTGATACTGAACAGTGGAATGTGTCGCTTCTTCACCTTATCTTTACCGCTGATCAGGTGAACTCCATTTTAACCATTCCCATTCAGTTAGATCAAGAGGATAAATTAATATGGCCCTTCACAACCACTGGTATTTTTACTACTGCCTCAACTTATAAGATGCTTTGTGATAAAGATCTGCTAACAGATAATTCTATGGGTTATCTCAACATTTTTGGTTATCGTACTGGAAGTTGAAAGTACCTTACAAGTTTCATATTTTTCTGTAGAGAGCTATTCACAATGTTGTTCCAGTCAAAGCAAGAATTTTCAACCATGTGCATAATGCTGATTACACTGTATGCTTTGCAACCACAATCAACTGGAAGATCTGGATCATTTATTACTTCATTGTCCTTTCTCTAAGGCAAAATGGCAGTATTTTTTACCTCATCAGTTTCACTCTATTTTGCAGCACTCTTCTCTCTTATCTTGGATCCAGACTGGGCAACTCAAAGACTCCATCATCAGCATCCAGAAGTCCGCTGAGATTGTTCACTTAGCTATGTGCATTATGCATTTCATATGGAAACTTAGATGTAGTGTTGTTTTTAACAATATCACTCCCAACCATAACTCTGTTTTCCATCTGGTCACTTCATACATTGTCCAACATCATCTAGGAAGCACACCTGCTAACTACAACCATCCTCATATTCATAATAACATTTTACATCATAAGTGGGATCCTCCTCCTATGCAACACTTAAAAATTAATATGGATGCTTCTTATAATTCTAGTTCTTTGTTAGCTGGTATTGGAATTATAATTCGGAACTCTACATGGGCATATGTCATGGGAAGAGGAGCCTTGAGAAAAGCTAGTAATATTCAACAAGCAAAAGCATGGGCAATGTTGGAGGCTATGCAACTGGAAGATTCAAATGGTTGGTCTCATGTGATTTTTGAATCTGATAATTTGAGAATTTGTTCTTTTGGTCTTGTAGTTTTGTGTATAGATCTGGTAATAAAGCTGCAGATGTAATAGCTAAAGAAGCTCGTAAACATAATCTATGTGGGGATTGGTGGTTTCATCCACCTCCTATGTTAATTCCCTACATAAACCGTGATGTAACAAATATTTCTGTTTTATATAAATTCTTTCCTTGGTAAAAAAAATAAAATAAAACAATATCAATGTTTACGCCCAAATTATTTTGGTCAGATTTTCTTTCACCCAGCAATATAATATATAATTGACTTGGATTTGGCCAAATATTTTGCTCGCTCTAAATTTATTCTTCCCACCCAATTTCACCAAATAATATTACAGACTTTCCCAATAATATTATCGATTTGAATTTAGCCAAATATTTTTTACGCTCCAAGTTTATTTTTCCCACCCAAAATTTTTTCCTTTTCCTCCCAAAAGCTCAAGATGACATTTCAACGTCCTGAACCACACTCATAGTAATATATGCTACCAAGACCCATTTTCGTTTTAGAAGGTAAATGTTGACCATGGACATTTGGCTTATGTTTTCTCCGATATCTCAAAAATATTCTAAAAATGTAGGTATTGTATTTGACAATACCAACCTAAAAAAATGCAGAACACAACACTAGCAAATAAATTCAAAATTACCAACCTTATAAATAAATTAGGATAAAAAATTTATCCTAACAACTTCATCAAGTTCACATGGACAATAATTTAGGCGTGTAAAGGTTCATTTGCATGATCCGAATAAGGTTATCATCCATTACATGCATTGTCCGCCGCCCATATTTTCTCTTATATGTTTCCCACTAGTTGGGAGTTAGTTTAGGCTTTTATGAGTCTAACTTTGTCCACATTCTTTAGCAAATGTCCATGCGACATTTAAGCGTCACTGTTATAAATTGATTTTGATAACATAGCGGCAAGAAGCGTGCACGGAATTGGAAACTAAATGTCCAATTTCCACTAATTTTCACCGTGGAATGCGAATTAATGGTTGCCATGAAGGGAATGTAATCATAGAAAATTTAAACATGTCCATATTTCACCTCGCCACGGCAAACAAAACAAATTAACATGTTATATTGAAACGGTTCTCTTATCTTGTATACAAGATAAGCATTAATAAGCTGTCTGTTCTTTCTAATGATTTGACAACTTTCTCTCTGGGTTTACAAAAAATTTCGATAGCCTAAACAAATGATAATTATAAAATGTTTATTCCTTTAATACCCTTGTATCAGTAGCATTAACAATCTCGGTGGAGTGGAGACGTGGAGTCCACCTTTCTTCATATGTCACACGAAAACAGTTTCCTATGGAACTATGGAACTAGTTTTATTTCTTAAGTTCCTCTTTCTCTCTTCTTTTTTTTTTTTTTTTTTTTTTT
>NC_039361.1:1432692-1443603 GCF_003573695.1 Papaver somniferum
TTTTGTCTTATTCCGTACCCAATTACAATCGAGCTTACCCAATTTAATTTCCCAACTAATTGTAAAAATCAAACCATCTTCATCATACGATTCTTTTTTTTTTTTCTTATGACTATCACCACTAATCATCAGCCCTCTAGACCATGCGTTGGAAAATTATGTTAAAATTTTCCTTAGTTTACAGTAATTTAGGTTTGGATGAGAAAATAACTCCGAAAAAAAACGCACTTGAAACTTAAATGTCCATTAGAATATATTTATATATATATATATGTGCAAGAATGATTAATGGCTTATATATTTAGGGAACTAATTTCCGCCGTCAAAGTGGATGTGGGGGCACCATTTATTAATGGTTTAGACTTTAGAGATCCCGATTCCCGTAGCAATAGATGAGGCTGTCCATTTTTCTATGAACCCTTAGCGGTAGTAACGGGAATAAGATCTTTTGGTTCCTTTTCAACTGATTTCACCAGCTTCAATGAAATATCATGAAATCAATGTATAATATTAATATTTTAATCACTTTTATCCTGTATAGTAACGTTAGGTACATAAAGAGGACTTTGTGGGAGAGCCGACAATTTTTTCCGTTCCACTTGAAAAGCTGTGAAAGTAGTAAAATCACATGATTAGCAAGTACAGTGTCAGACTTGAATGATCCATTCCAAAACCGGTTGATGCCAGGATCTGTCAAATTCTTCCTTTTTCTTTTCTCTTTTATAGAAAACAGTACAATTTATAAAGGGGTTACCAATATTAGTCGGCGTATTTCATATAAGACAAATAAATATTAACCCACGCTAATAGTGGTGTTCCTTTTATAAATCATGGTATACATGACCACATCTGTCAAATTCACTGTCGTTTCTAGTTTCACTGTTGTTTTTCGGTCGGTTTTCCAAGATTGAGACATGAGATTACCACCACGAGCATGGGCGGAGCCACATGGAGAGGTGGGTGTGCAATTGCACCCCCTCAAATGTGAGCTCCCAAGCCTAATTTGAGATGGTTGATCCAATTTTTAATCATTTTAACCCTTTTGCAGCCCCTCAAACATGCATTGATTTATAACCTGCGCACCCATTTTTGGAATCCTAGCTCCGCCCCTGACCACGAGGAATTGTCAAGCCGATTGAGTTAGTGACGAGAATTGTTTTGTGTTAATTTGGTAACCTCGGATCCATGCAGGTTCCTCTCACATTTATTAGTTTTTTTGCGAACTTTGTTTCTGCTCTAGGAGATAGAAGGTGAGCTGCTTTTTTGTGCCCCTTTGATCACCTAAAAGCCACATGGTTTGTACATTTGCTCTGTATGCAAATTTTTTCTCGATCCTCATAGAAAATTCGCAGAACTTAACCGATTCACCCTCCTATTTTGCTCCCTCCAATCTACACCACACGTCTAACTATTTGAATCACATTTAGATATAGGTGAGATTCGCCATTTTTCACATGTGGAGCTTATATTGGAGGGAGCATAGTAAGGAGGTGGATAATAGGGAGTTGAATAACACCACCCAAAATTAATTTTCCAAAATCAGTGTAAAATGTAAGCGAAGTATTAGTTCACTATTAAATTTCAAACAACTAAAGGCTTTTGGCGAGACCAGTATATGTCATGAACGAGAGTAAAAGATTTCTCATTATTCCTTCAATAGTCGCGTAAAGTTTGCACACATTTCGTTTACAGCCAAGAAAATTTTGTGGTCCGATTTTGTTTCGCCCACTGTTGACTTGAATTTGGGCAAATTTTTGGCTTGCTCCAAACCTATTCTCTCCGACTAAGAATCTGTCATCTTCCTCCCATAAAAATACTCCAGAGATCAAGATGACGTTTCGACCTCCGGAACTACATTCTAATATATGCTGTCAAGATCTAATGCAGACGTAAATATGAAAGACCAATATTTTGTTCAGAAGGCAAATGTTGGTTATGACTTATGAGCATTTGGCTTTTGTTTTCTCCAGCATCTCAAAAAATACCTAAGAGCAACTGTAGTGGTGCGGTCATAACCAAAGACCAAAGATCAAAAAAAGCAATCAAATTTAAGTTTAGTCCGTGGTGTTACACTAGGGTGGAAGAGTAAATTTGGTCGCTAGGAAAAAGTATACACCAGGATCATATTATATGCCCGTCCCATCACCAGGATCACATTATATGCCCGCCCCATCACAGGATCACATTATATGCACGCCCCATCAACCATCAGGCGAACTTTATATGTACGCCTCATGAGGATCACATTATATGCCCGCTCCATCACCAGGATCACATTATATGCACACCTCATCAACAGGATCACATTATATACCCGCCCGGTGACAAACGAACATTATACGTTCGCTCGACTATACATAGTTTTGGTCTTGGTCCCAGACCAAATATAATCTGGAATTTGATTTTGGTCCGACTTTTAGTCTTTACTCCGTCCCGCTGTGTCTCATCTCTGGACCATAATTATAGGTTTGATCGTCCACTGTGGACGCTCTAAAAGTATTAATATTTGACAATACCCAACCTAAAAAAGATGTACAAGACAACACTAGCAAATAAATTCGATGTTACAATCCTTATAAATTTAGCTAAAAATTTATCCTAAGAACTTCGTCAAGTTCACATGGACAATAATTTATGCGTGAAAAAGTTAATTCACATGATCCGAATAAGGTTAACATTCATTTCATGCATTGAAGTTGTCCGCCGCCCATATTTTTTCTTACGTGTTGTAGGATTGAAATATCACACATTCATTATGTATGCGAAGTAAAGGTCATCTACTTTAAGCGAAGACCATCGCATATACTAAAATAAGGGTGACGTATTTAATGATGTCAGCATAGTCACGAGTAAAGTGTGATGATCGGTGCGAAGATGTAAAGTGTGCGAGATTGAGTGAATGTACATGAGCGATTATAACGCACAATGATTCCGAAAATAGGTGATCTATTAGCTGTCATCCACTATGTAGTATCCTATATAAGGGACAGGGATCTGTGTATTGAGGAGGGATCTTTTTGAGAGTTGAGACTTGAAATTTAGGAGAGAGAAAGATTGTTTGTTCTCCATGTTAGAACTTATCTCAATTCTTGTAATCATATCAAAGATTTTATGAATGAATGTATGAAGTTTAAGATGATCACTTGAATTAATATTAGATTTCATTAAGGGTGTGGTTGCAGGATTTCCTGTAACTACATTTGGCGCTAGAAAACAGGGAGGAGTGATATATCATGTTGGTGAATTTGTTTAAAAATCAAGTTTCCAGAATTAAAATACCTAGAACTTTTCTTTCATCATTTGAAATTTTCATTATCACATCATTTTCAAAAACAGTTTTTCATTTGTTCAGTACAAGAAAGTGGAAATGGCGAGAATCATATCTACTGTTGAGCAAGCGACAGTAGCTAGAAGAATTCAAAGAATTGCGGAACGAAGAAGAGAAGAAATTCATGAGCAATTAGAGGAAGGAGAAAGAGCAAATCAAAGAAATGATGTTACGAATGGACTACAACGTACACAAGGGCAGAACAATGATATTGATTACGATAGAGTGTTCATACTGCACATACGAACTCTACTGAAGATGAAACACAGAGAACTGGAGATGAAGGAAGGATTGAAGAAAATGAAGAAAATATGACACTTGAGGAACTAAGACAAAGATTGATTGCAAAGCGACAACGAGAAGATGAAGAGCGTGCGAATTTGATACGACAGAATGAAGATTTAAGAGAAGATAATCTCAGATTGCACGAACAAAGATCAAGAAGCGCTACGCGATCAAGATCAAGATCAAGAACTAGCAGAAGTTCATCAATACAAAGTCGATCAAATCGAAGAAATGCCAGGAGATAACAAACACTAGATAATATTGATGAGAATTTGCAAGAAGATGATAATCTACAAGATCAACGTGAGGAGAGACGCACAGTAAATGACCGATACGAACATCCACACGAGCGTCGTCGCAGACAAGAAGATCAAAGGAACAATAGACTTCAAGATGCAACCGAACGTCATCGTACTCGTTACGCATCAGATAATGATGGAGAACATGATCCATAACAAGGGAGAATTATATTACATGGTAGACAAATGTTGAGGGATCAATATGCACGTGAACAAGAGGAAGAGAGAAACAACATTGTTCGTGAACGTGCGAGACTTGAACGAGAAAGATGTAGAAGAAAAAGAAAAGAAACTGAAGAAAGAGAGATTGAGGAGGCTATACGTCAGAATAATCATGAGAATAGATTAAGACAAGCCATACTAAAAAGACATATGCAACAAGATTTAGACCAAACTATGAGTGAAGAAATTCTTAGAGAAATGACTGAATTAAGAGAAATGATGACTGCCCGAAAAAATAGTGGAAGGAGACAATTAGAAGAAGCAGTAGAAGAAGCTGGAAAAACACCTTTTGCAAGGAAAATTCAAATTGCAATAATACCACCAAAATGTAATTTACATGTATTCACTAGTATATTTGATGGTAGTACATGTGCTGTACAACATATAAAAGCTTATAGCCGATCTTTATTGGAGTATGAAGAAAATGATGCGATGTTGTGTAAATATTTTCCTGCGAGCTTGACTGGAGAAGCCTTGCAGTGGTTTGAAGGACTACTAGTAGGAACTATTAGATCATTCCGTCATCTACAAAACATCTTCGTAGGACAATATATCAGTAACAATATGTCAAGACCGGGAATTGAGACGGCCTTCGGACTTCGCAGAAGATTCAATGAAAGTTTGTGTCATTTAACAACACGTTGGAGAACCATGTGCAGTGAAATGATAAGACGAGTAGATGAACGATTTCTCATACTAGCCTTTGTTAATGCTCTTTTTCCTACAGATTTATTATATACACAGATTTTCAGAATAAAAGACACCATCACGATGTCGGAGTTGCGTGAATTCCAAGAAGAGTATACTGCCCTTGAGGAGAAGCAGAGAGACATGGAATCTTATCCAGTTGCAATGCCAAATGCGAATATTGTGAATGCAAGTTTACTCCCGAGGATGACAAATGTTGTTGTGAGTACATCGCAAGGAAATCAAGGAAAAAATAATACAGAGATGGAACAAAAACTGGTAGCCATGGGAAGCGCAGACCAGGAGGAGTTTGAAAGAGAATATAAAGAAGCGCAATCCCAAGCTAGAGGAAGAAATAACAAAATTCAAAGAATGGATAATCCCATGGAAGGTTATGGAGGTTAACAACAATATAATAATAGAAGACAAGGGAATGGAAAGGTGATCTGGGAACAAATAAGTTTTCCAAAGTTGAATACTACAGTAGACAAAGTCTGGGAAGCTATTATACTAATGGAAGAAATTCCTGAACCACACAATGTAGGAGATGAACCACAACCAGGCAGAAGGAGCAAAGACTTCTGTGTATATCATCGCTTTCATGGTCACACAACAAATAATTGCAGAAATGTGAGGAAAATCATACTGAGAGTGATTGATCAAGGAAAATTGAATCACTTCTTAGTACATCAGCCGCGGGATTTACCACCAGCACCACCAGGAGGAAATACATATGGTGAAGAAAAAGGATAGAATACATTTGTAATTGAAGTAGGTGCGAACGAAAAGAATCTATATTGCAATTCAATTATACACTCTTTCAAAAATATAGAAGATTTTCATGACAACATCTTAAGTCGTGTGTATGAGAGAGATAATGATGGAAGAGAAATCCTTAATTTTGCGAAGATATCACCATTAAAGGATTGGCAAAAACAGGCCATTTCGTTCAGCGCGGAAGAAACACCTGGAGGAGGAGAATTACATGAATATCCATTAGTGGTAAAGTTGGGAATTAATCCAAAAGCAAAAATAGATGATGAGGATGAAGAAGAAGATGAATCAAATACTTGGGCTATAAATAGAATACTCATAGATCCTGGGAGTTCTGTTGATATTCTCTTTTATCATACGTACAAGACTATGGGAGGAAGGGATAACGATTTAATTCCTTCAACTTAAAAAGTCTATGGATTCAATGGCGCTGCGAACAAGCCAAAAGGAGAAATAAAAATGAGAATTCCATTGTGAAGTCTGCCAATAGAAATCGTATTCTGTGTAGTAGATGTTGAATCGCCATATAATGCTCTAATTGGGAGACCATGGTTGCATAGTATCTTGGGTGTGGCTTCGACATTTCACCGATGCGTAAAATTTCCTTTACCTCAAGGTCTAGGTATAATAAGAGGATATACAAATGATGGTAGAAATTGTCAGGAAATTGATATTGATAAGTGCGAAGAACGAGAATACAAACGAAGAAACTGGAAGCAGAATGCTAAGGATAGCCAAAGGGGTGAAAGATTAATGGTGGATGTAGTATCTAAATCTGGGAAGATAGACAAGAAAGTTATTGAAGCAGAATCTTCTGCGCATAATAACACCAAGAGAGTCAGGAAGATTACTTCAAAAGAAGGAGAGCGAGTGCAGAGGCAGAAGTTGTGTTCTCAGAAGAACAATACCATGTGCGATGATACTCGCACAAGGGAAATTGAAGATATGATGCGAAGTAATGTTCTAATAAGCATCAATGAACTTAAAGAAATACAAAAGATGGCGAGAGCAAAATATTAATATGAATATCTTTCTTCATGTATGATAAATCAGTAAGAATTCTATGTATTAGAGTTATATACCTCACAAAAAGTAAGGAATGAAAATTTTCTATTTTCATAAGATGATATTATATCAAGAAAGGCAAATGAAATACCTTAAAGTAAGACCTTAGTATAAGGAAACAAAATATATAACAACAAAAGAGAGGTATCCAACTGTGGCGTGCACCCTAGTTCGCATAAATGCAAGAGGAAAAAAGTAAGACCTACCGCACGTCACATTTGGGGAAACCTGATAATAATGACTCAAGGAAAGCTACATCGACCCTGGAACTTGAGTCATGGAGATTTGGGGTGAGAAAAAACGAAAAATTCCATCCAGGAGAGGTGCCTTGAATTTTCAGTCTAAGCTCGTCGCCTTAGATTGCGAGACCAAGGTAAGAAAGTCTCTCCTAAGGAGTGCAGAAACTCGATCAGGGCGCCGAGGTACACGATTGAGTCAAGAATGTTGTGGGCGTTGGAGCCTACTTTTCCATTCTTGACAAGTCCTGACTATGATGCACTCGGTCCGAAGAAACCCCACTTAGGGTGCGGTCCCGTAACCATAAATCTTATCCGTGAAGGGATAAGAGGCTGCGAAATCAAGTGGTTGTTGTATTACCGGATGAGAGGAGACAACCTTAACCTGGTAGAGGTAAGCTTCCTTGAAGGGGAAACCAGGGGGAATATAAGGACGGCACCCTCCATTAGGGAGCTGAATTGTGTCAAAAGACGTAAATGTCATGAGGCTTTTTACTCATGGGAGTATTAAGGATTGTCATATTTACGCACAAGATAAACTTGAAGAGGCAATAATACAAGAAAAAGATAAGGCGAGATCAATGGGTCGATATACTACAATATAAAGACTTCCTGCGATTTCGTCGCACAAGAACAAAGAAAATTTTGGGCAAGATAAGACCTTTCATTAGGAAGGAAAAATAAGACCTGCGAAGAAATAAGTTATTTTTGTTTTGCAGGATTTGGTAGAAATAAGTTACCTGCGAACTGTTTCGCATGATACTATATTCATCAGCCTATCAATCTGTGAAAACTAGTAGAGGCAAGAATGGGAATGCAAATACAAAAAGAGTTCTATTTTACCCATTTGACAGTCTTATGCATGTGAGAAAAAGAGAACTTTAATGTTGGTGAATGCAAATATGATTTAAAGGGAACTAGTAACTAAGGAACAAAAGTTAACACTTTAGAGGTACATATTAAAGAAGAAATTCCAGAAGAAGTGAAGATATACAAGAGGAAGAAAAAAAACTTACATCAAGAGAAAAGTAATTAATTATCATTATGTTCGGCCCCAGAGTTACTTTCTTATTCATATTCTTCATCATCTTCATATTCCTCTTCACTATCAATAATATCAGGAACAACTTCATTGGGAGGAACATCTGCGAATTTATATTTAGAGAAAGGAATCCCATTATCAACACAGACTTTCTTAACTGTTGCATCACGAGCGCGAATGGCATCCTTACCATTATTTGAAACAGTGAGGACATAATTCTTCTTTAATTGCTGGTAGTTGGAGTTGCGAGCAGCTAATTTCATTGATAATTTCTCGGTTTCTACAAGACGAGTCTTTTCCTTATCAGCAAGCTGTGTTTTTAACTCTTCAATCCTCTCCAGATAATTCTTCTCTTTATCTGCGAAGTATAAACAAGATGGTTAGACTTAAAAGAGATGTCATCTTCAAGAAATGAAAAATATGGAAGAAAAAGGCAGGTGACCTTCGTGGTTGGAAATAATGTCCTTAACCAGCGCAGAATGTTCAGATTGAAGGCTCATATTAACGGCTAAATTTTCTCTAACATCATTCAGAACTCTAGCGGCCCAACTAAAGTCAGCTTCACTTTCTATGAGAAGTCGAGAATGGATTAAATTTATTTCATCAATGAGTTCGTTCTTTTCGCTCAAAGCTAAATCACGTTCATTTTGAACTTTAAGGATAGTTTCTTGGAATTTTTTCAATGCTTTCGCGCCCTTGAGAGCGACTTCATCTTTTTCAGTAATGAGTTTATTCTTCTTTTCTTCCAAAAGTTGAATCGTCTCCTTATTTTCATGGAGACGACGTTTGAAATTATTAAGTGTAGTTAGTAAGGGTCTATGATCAATTCTAAGAGCAGTATACTTCAACCTTAATTCTTCCAGGCTGAGGTTTGCAAATTCTTTGGTTGGATAATTTTTTAAAGAAGAATTAAGGTGTTCTAAAAGGGTTTCCTCGTTAGAAAAGTTAGATGCCTCATCAGAAAGGTTATAAATATCTACGAATATGAAGAAATGAGGAATGCTAATTGTCACGAAAAACAAGAAGAATGAAAAGAGTAAAGATTACATACCAATAATTTCTTCATTTCTTTCTCGAGCCTTGCGAAGTAATTCAACGTTGGTAGAATTTTCAGCCTTAAGTTTGGCATTTTCTTTTCCCAAGTTGAGAAGTTTCCTTTGATAATCCGAAGAAACCGCATATGATAAACGAGATACCTGTAAAAAGTATAAGAAAAATGTTACGAGTTGGAGAAGAATATTAAAAATAAGGTATAAAAAAAGTTTAGATAATACCAAAGAACCAATCGCATATTGTAAACTTGGGTCTACAGCAAAAGAAGTTCCGCGAAGAGATGGATCATCCAAAATAGGAGCATCTCAAACTTTCGAGACCATGCCAAAAAGTACGTTGTAGATCATCATCATCAAGAGCCGCCATGGAATCATAAAAAAGGTTGGATAACTCTTTCATCGAAGAACATATTGAGGGATCTTCAAAAGCCAGAATATCATCATCACTAGATTCAGAACTTGAAGAAGGGTAGAATTCTTCACGCTTCTTGGAAAGATCACAAGAAGAAGTCTTGGTCCCATATTTAGATGCGAGTCTCTTGGTTCGTTTCTTAGTTTTCCCAACATCCTTGCTTCCTGAAGCTTCATCCTACACGAATAATCAAGATAAGAAACAGAGGAAACAATATTGCTTAAGTTAAGAAATGGAATGTTTCTTACTTCATTATTATGCGAAGCTGATGCACTGTGCGACATTTTGGCCTTCTTAGCAGCCTGAGATCAGAAGAGTAGGAAAGTAAGAAATAAAAAAAAAAATTATAAAGTTATGCGAAATTAGGAAAGATATGTGAAGATTTCGTACCATCTTCTTATTCTCATTATCTGATAAGACAAACTTCCAAGGTTGATAAGTAGAAAGATTCGCATGAAGGGTAAGATCAGAACCGTCAGCAGCTCTTCCAGATACATAAGGACCCACTAAAATGACATGGCATTAATCCAACATGAATCATTAGATATGCGAGCGGTGCTATTATACTTATCATTCCAGTCAACATCTCGCTTAATTTTCAGGTCTTCAGAGATACCATCTTTCCCTCATAAGCGAATGGCTCATTTTGTTGATTCGTTCTTCATTATCGCAACATAATAATTTTTGAAAAAATTATCAACAATATACTCTGAAGGATTGATATCTTTATCATGATACGATGCATTTCGCACTTCATAGGCATAAGAGGTTGCTAATCCGGCTGCCCGACGAGAGTATTCTAAAGCTATTCTAATGGCATCTCCACTAAATTGAAATATACCTCTTGAGAATCGATCATCGGATATAATTTCATAGAATAAGGGAATTTCTGGATTGTACAACGGGATGGGAATATTATTTAAAAGTTGTCCTAGTGAAATGATGATCTTTTGATTAGACCATTGTTCAGAGTTTATTAACTCAAGGTTGAGTTTTGATGAATAGTCAGAATGATTAGGAAGAGAAAGTGAAAAACCTCTTGTGTCAAATTCTTTCTTCAACCTGGTGAATTCAGCTTCCATCTTTTTACCGGCTGGAGACATTATAAGAATGGGAATGAGGGATATATAGGTGATTGAAATCACAGTATAATATAATAATAATAAAGATGTATTTTGATCAGATCACAGACGGAAATTACAGATGCAATGCAGAAGCAGAGAAAAATAAAAGAAGAAAGAAGAAGATGAAAGAATTTATATAAGAAAAATTTACTCTCGTTTTTTTTTAAATTTTATCTCATTAATGCGAATAATGAATGGATAGGAATAGACGGTTATAAAGACGTGTCAAGTAATGAGTGGATAAAAGGAAACGCGTAATTAAGGAAAGCTAAAATTCTGGAAATATGTCGGCAGATCAGAATATGAAGAGTTGAGCATGTGCGATATTATTTGACGGAGATTCTTCATATCGCTCACTTCATAAAGGGAATGAAATGAGAAGAGG
>NC_039361.1:1443613-1443888 GCF_003573695.1 Papaver somniferum
AATGTTCAGATTGAAGGCTCATATTAACGGCTAAATTTTCTCTAACATCATTCAGAACTCTAGCGGCCCAACTAAAGTCAGCTTCACTTTCTATGAGAAGTCGAGAATGGATTAAATTTATTTCATCAATGAGTTCGTTCTTTTCGCTCAAAGCTAAATCACGTTCATTTTGAACTTTAAGGATAGTTTCTTGGAATTTTTTCAATGCTTTCGCGCCCTTGAGAGCGACTTCATCTTTTTCAGTAATGAGTTTATTCTTCTTTTCTTCCAAAAGT
>NC_039361.1:1443898-1446702 GCF_003573695.1 Papaver somniferum
AATGAATGGATAGGAATAGACGGTTATAAAGACGTGTCAAGTAATGAGTGGATAAAAGGAAACGCGTAATTAAGGAAAGCTAAAATTCTGGAAATATGTCGGCAGATCAGAATATGAAGAGTTGAGCATGTGCGATATTATTTGACGGAGATTCTTCATATCGCTCACTTCATAAAGGGAATGAAATGAGAAGAGGAAAAATGTAGGAGTGAAATATCGCACATTCATTAGGTATGCGAAGTAAAGGTCATCTACTTTAAGCGAAGACCATCGCATATACTAAAATAAGGGTGACGTATTTAATGATGTCAGCATAGTCACGAGTAAAGTGTGATGATCGGTGCGAAGATGTAAAGTGTGCGAGATTGAGTGAATGTATATGAGCGATTGTAACGCACAGTGATTCCGAAAATAGGGGATCTATTAGCTGTCATCCACTACGTAGTACCCTATATAAGGGAAAGGGATCTGTGTATTGAGGAGGGATCTTTTTGAGAGTTGAGACTTGAAATTTAGGAGAGAGAAACATTGTTTGTTCTCCAAGTCAGAACTTATCTCAATTCTTGTAATCATATCAAAGATTTTATGAATGAATGTATGAAGTTTAAGATGATCACTTGAATTAATATTAGATTTCATTAAGGGTGTGGTTGTAGGGTTTCCTGCAACTACACATGTTTCCCACAAGGTGGGAGTTGGTTTAGGATTTTATGAGTCTGACTTTGTCCTCGTTCTTTAGCAAATGTTCCCCTGAGTCTGTGACATTTCAGCGTCATTGTCTAATTTGATTATGGTAGCCATGTGGAAAAATTCTCAACACACATGGTTCTTAGACTAGTTAATTACTTAACCAAGAAAGTAAAAATGACAGATTAACATCCTTCGTTCGAAGAAGCCTTGAGTAGAGCTACAGCTTCTGCCTTTTCGGCAAAGAAGGTCCTGCACCATCCATTTTCTGTGATAGACACATTTTTATGTCTAAATTGATCTCAATACTATATATTGTTGGCACTCGATTTCGTATTTATTTACAGTGTTTTTTGTGTTTGTAGGTATTTTTGGGGAATAAACATTTTTGGAAGAATTGGTTTAAAAGTGTTAAAGGCATCCTCATTTCAGATAACAGCACCAATCTTGTTAAGGGCACCTAGCAAATGGATAGAGGCATCCTCTCCTTCTTCATTTTGAAACAAATTCACGGAATTTATGGGATATTTTAAAGATTCGAGGCAAAGATATTTTCTTGCCTATTATACATAAAGTTTCCATATCTTGAAGGTAAAATAGATAATATATTTATGAGTTGGTTTTTATTGAAAAGGAGAAAGAAAATCTGGGGTTTTATTTAAAAAATAAAAAAAGATAATATCCCTAGGATTTTATTCTAGCAAATAAAGAAGATTTGTGATAACGGAGAAAGAAATTATTCATGAGATATCTTTCATTAAAGAGAAGATCTGATGGAGTTATGGAAGAAGATTTTGAAAAGATATTTGAGTAATGGGTTATTGTGTATAAATAGGGTGCTAGTAGGACCAAACAGAGGGATTGAGAGAGGGGAGTTTTGGGAGAGCAAAATCATTGTTTTATTCTTCTCATTACATTTCATCATCTTGTAAACACTTTTTGAGCCATGAATAAATATTTTAAGTGTGTTTTCGACGTGATGAGCTAAACCCCAGCACTGGCACGACGGAGGAAGACGAATTTCATACATGGGTAAAATTATTTAATTCTTTTTAAGACTTTTGCATTAATTTTAATTGAAATATGATTTGAATTAATTGGTTGTCATTTAATTTGATGAGGTATGCTTAACTTAAATGTTTTGATACATCATGCTTAGGATTTACAACTAATCTTTTGAGAATCTACCTTGGAAAAACCAGAGTCCATGTTAATTTTATTCATTGAGCTTTAATTGTTGAGAATACATAAATTGAACCCTATGTTATGAATTCGACGAAATCCTAGTCCTAGTAACACTCTTCATCCTGTGACAATATTTTGTGTATATTTTTTCTTTTAGTTTAGTTTATTAATTCTTAAAATCAATTAATCAAGTCCGAGTGAACGACAATTCTATTTACCATTATATAAAATTCGATCAATTTTTGGCGCCGCCGACGCGGATTTGTTTATAAATTTGTTTTTAGGTTTTTTTTATTTTTTATTTTTTACGCCTTTTGGTATTTCTTGTTTGCTTTCAGATTTGGAACTGAGCTAAAGAAAATGGGAGAAAGTGCTGAAAACAAAAGCGAAGCTAAAGAAGAAAAGAAAGGAGGAATCCAAAAGGACTGAAGAAGAAAATTTTTGTATATAGATATTCTATTTTTTTTAGAAACTGTAATTAAGTTTTTTATTTTTGTAATCTTTTATTTTTGGATTTATTTTTTATTTTCGGACATTAATTTTGGGACTTTATTTTTTTTAAACCCTACGGAAGGGTAGTTTTAAATATAAACTGTGTGTAGAGAAGGACGACGATTACGATATCGTCTCGGCCCCTCGGGTTCGTACAAGACATTGGAGTTGTGGCCCGAGTCGACTTCAACGGTTCATCCCCCGTCTGGAACGGGAGGTAGGAATTCTAACCACCCGCGAATCCCCTGTCAGCGGGTTTACTGGATGATTTTGTATGCATATATGTTGAGGACCTGAAATCGGATTAAACTTTCTAGTAAAGGGCAAGGCCTGGATAAATCAAGATAAGGACTCGGGTTTCATCACCGTTTCCTTCTTGCCCGCCTTAGGAACACGTAACCTACGCGAACCTAAGCTTAAAATAATGACTAGAAAGAGAC